>NC_086444.1:715511104-715591509 GCF_028390025.1 Pseudophryne corroboree
CCGGAATGCCTTTTCCCTTAGGATCCGGCGTTCAAACCGCCATGCCGTCAAACGCAGTCGCGGTAAGTCTTGGAACAGACAAGGTCCCTGCTGGAGCAGGTCCTTTCTTAAAGGCCGATGCCACGGTTCCTCTTGGAACAGACATGGTACTTGCTGAAAGCAAATCCCTTCTTAGCTCCCGAGGCCATTAGTCCTCTGTGAGCATCTCTTGAAGTTCCGGTTACCAAGTCCCTCTTGGCCAATCCGGAGCCACGAGTATAGTTCTTACTCCTCTATGTCTTATAATTCTCAATACCTTGGTTATGAGAAGCAGAGGAGGGAACACATACACCGACTGTTACACCCACGGTGTTACCAGGACGTCCACAGCTATCGCCTGAAGGTCTCGTGACCTGGCGCAATACCTGTCCCATTTTTTGTTCGGGCGGGACGCCATCATGTCCACCTTTGGTCTTTCCCAACGGTTCACAATCATGCGGAAAACTTCCCGATGAAGTTCCCACTCTCCCGGGTGGAGGTCGTGCCTGCTGAGGAAGTCTGCTTCCCAGTCGTCCACTCCCGGAATGAACACTGCTGACAGTGCTATCACATGATTTTCCGCCTAGCGAAAAATCCTTGCAGTTTTGCCACTGCCCTCCTGCTTCTTGTGCCGCCCTTTCTGTTTACGTGGGCGACTGCCGTGATGTTATCCCACTGGATCAATACCGGCTGACCTTGAAGCAGAGGTCTTGCTAAGCTTAGATCATTATAAATTTGCTCTTAGCTCCAGTATATTTATGTGGAGAGAATTCTCCAGACTTGATCACACTCCTTGTGTGACTGCTCCCCAGCCTCTCAGGCTGGCCTCCGTGGTCACCAGCATCCAATCCTGAATGCCGAATCTGCGGCCCTCTAGAAGATGAGCACTCTGTAATCACCACAGGAGAGACACCCTTGTCCTTGGATATAGGGTTATCCGCTGATGCATCTGAAGATGCGATCCGGACCATTTGTCCAGCAGATCCCACTGAAGAGTTCTTGCGTGAAATCTGCCGAATGGAAGCGCTTCGTAATAAGCCACCATTTTTACCAGGACTCTTGTGCAATGATGCACTGACACTTTTCCTGGTTTTAGGAGGATCCCGATTAGCTCGGATAACTCCCTGGCTTTCTCCTCTGGGAGAAACGCCTTTTCCTGGACTGTGTCCAGAATCATCCCTAGGACCAGCAGACGTGTCGTCGGAACAACTGCGGTTTTGGAATATTTAGAATCCACCCGTGCTGTCGTAGAACTACTTGAGATAGTGCTACTCCGACCTCCAACTGTTCTCTGGACCTTGTTCTTATTAGGAGGTCGTCCATTTTCTTTGAAGACGAATCCTCCTTTCGGTCATTACCTTGGTAAGGACCCGGGGTGCCTTGGACAAACCAACGGCATCGTCTTGAAACTGATAGTGACAGTTCTGTACCACGAACCTGAGGTACCCTTGGTGAGAAAAGGCAAATTTTGGGACATGGAGGTAAGCATCCCTGATGTCCCAGGACACCATATAGTCCCCTTGTTCTTTGCTATCACTGCTCTGAGTGACTCCATCTGGATTTGAACCCTTGCAAGTGTTCAAATTTTTCAGATTTAGAATAGGTCTCACCTAGCCTTCAGTACCACCATATAGTGTGGAGTAATACCCCTTTCCTTGTTGTCGGAGGGGTAATTTTATTATCACCTGCTGGGAATACAGCTTGTGAATTGTTTTCAATACTGCCTCCCTGTCGGAGGGAGACATTGGTACAGCAGACTACAGGAACCTGCGAGGGGGGAAACCTCTCGACATTCCAATCTGTACCCCTTGGATACTACTTGTAGGATCCAGGGGTCCTGTACGGTCCCAGCGTCATGCTGAGAACTTGGTAGAAGCGGTGGAGGGCTTCTGTTCCTGGGAATGGGCTGCCTGCTGCAGTCTTCTTCCCTTTCCTCTATCCCTGGGCAGATATGACTCTTATAGGGACGAAAGGACTGAGGCTGAAAAGACGGTGTCTTTTTCTGCAGAGATGTGACTTAGGGTAAAAAACGGTGGATTTTCCAGCAGTTGCCCTGGCCACCAGGTCCCATGGACCGACCCCAAATAACTCCTCCCCTTTATACGGCAATACATCTTTGTGCCGTTTGGAATCTGCATCACCTGACCACTGTCGTGTCCATAAACATCTTCTTGCAGATATGGACATCGCATTTACTCTTGATGCCAGAGTGCAAATATCCCTCTGCGCATCTCGCATATATAGAAATGCATCCTTTAAATGCTCTATAGTCAATAAAATACTGTCCCTGTCAAAGGTATCAATATTTTTAGTCAGGGAATCCGACCAAGCCACCTCAGCTCTGCACATCCAGGCTGAGGCGATCGCTGGTCGCAGTATAACACCAGCATGTGTGTGTATACTTTTTAGGATATTTTTCAGCCTCCTATCAGCTGGCTCCTTAAGTACGGCCCTATCCGTAGATGGTACCGCCACTTGTTCTGATAAGCGTGTGAGCGCCTTATCCACCGTGAGGGGTGTTTCCCACCGCGCCTTAACTTCTGGCGGGAAAGGGTATACCGCCAATAATTTTCTATCGGGGGAAACCCACGCATCATCACACACTTCATTTAATTTATCTGATTCAGGAAAAACTACAGGTAGTTTTTTCACCTCACACATAATACCCTTTTTTGTGGTACTTGGAGTATCAGAAATATGTAACACCTCCTTCATTGCCCTTAACGTGTGGCCCTAAAAGAAAATACGTTTGTTTCTTCAACGTCGACACTGAAATCAGTGTCCGTGTCTGGGTCTGTGTCGACCAACTGAGGTAAATGGGCATTTTACAGCCCCTGACGGTGTTTGAGACGCCTGGACAGATACTAATTTGTTCGCCGGCCCTCTCATGTCGTCAACCGGCTTGCAGCGTGTTGACATTGTCACGTAATTTCCATAAATAAGCCATCCATTCCGGTGTCGACTCCCTAGAGAGTGACATCACCATTACAGGCAATTTGCTCCGCCTCCTCACCAATATTTTCCTCATACATGTCGACACACACGTACCGACATACAGCACACACATAGGGAATGCTCTGATAGAGGACAGGACCCACTAGCCCTTTGGGGAGACAGAGGGAGAGTTTGCCAGCACACACCAAAACGCTATAATTATCCAGGGACAACCTTTATATAAGTGTTCCTTTTATAGCATTTTAATATATATACATATCGCCAAATCAGTGCCCCCCCTCTCTGTTTTAACCCTGTTTCTGTAGTGCAGTGCAGGGGAGATCATGGGAGCCTTCCCACCAGCCTTTCTGTGAGGGAAAATGGCGCTGTGTGCTGAGGAGAATAGGCCCCGCCCCCTTTTCGGCGGGCTTCTTCTCCGGAGTTTTAGATATCTGGCAGGGGTTAAATACATCCATATAGCCTCAAGGGCTATATGTGATGTATTTTTCGCCATACAGGTATTATACATTGCTGCCCAGGGCGCCCCCCCCCAGCGCCCTGCACCCTCCGTGACCGCTGTGTGAAGTGTGCTGACAACAATGGCGCACAGCTGCAGTGCTGTGCGCTACCTGATGAAGACTGAGAGTCTTCTGCCGCCTGGTTCCGGACATCTTCATCTTCAGCATCTGCAAGGGGGGTCGGCGGCGCGGCTCCGGGACGAACCCCAGGGCGAGCCCTGTGTTCCGACTCCCTCTGGAGCTATGTCCAGTAGCCTAAGAATCCAATCCATCCTGCACGCAGGTGAGTTGAAAATCTCTCCCCTAAGTCCCTCGATGCAGTGAGCCTGTTGCCAGCAGGACTCACTGAAAATAAAGAACCTAAAAACTTTTTCTAAGCAACTCTTTAAAAGAGAGCCACCTAGATTGCACCCTTCTCGGCCGGGCACAAAAACCTAACTGAGGCTTGGAGGAGGGTCATAGGGGGAGGAGCCAGTACACACCATGTGATCCTAAAAGCTTGCTTTTGTGCCCTGTCTCCTGCGGAGCCGCTATTCCCCATGGTCCTGACGGAGTCCCCAGCATCCACTAGGACGTTAGAGAAATATATATAAGATTTTACTTACCGGTAAATCTATTTCTCGTAGTCCGTAGAGGATGCTGGGGACTCCGTAAGGACCATGGGGAATAGACGGGCTCAGCAGGAGATAGGGCACTTTAAGAAAGCTTTGGATTCTGGGTGTGCACTGGCTCCTCCCTCTATGTCCCTCCTCCAGACCTCAGTTCGAGAAACTGTGCCCAGAGGAGATGAACAGTACGAGGAAATGATTTTTGTAAATCTAAGGGCAAGATTCATACCAGCCACACCAATCACACCATATAACTTGTGATAAACTACCCAGTTAACAGTATGAACTATAACATAGCCTCGGTTCAAACCCGATCAACTATAACATAACCCTTATGTAAGCAATAACTATATACAAGTCTTGCAGAAGAAGTCCGCACTTGGGACGGGCGCCCAGCAAACTCTACGGACTACGAGAAATAGATTTACCGGTAAGTAAAATCTTATTTTCTCTAACGTCCTAGAGGATGCTGGGGATGACCCTGCTTATTCTTATAACTCTCAACACCTTAGGTATGAGAGGAAGAGGAGGAAATACATAGACCGATCTGAACAACCAAGGTGTCACCAGAGCGTCTACCGCTACCGCCTGAGGGTCCCTTGACCTGGCGCAATATCGCTTTAGCTTTTTGTTGAGACGGGACGCCATCATGTCGATTTGAGGCAGCCCCCACCGACCCGTGATCTGTGCGAAGACTTCTTGATGAAGTCCCCACTCTCCCGGATGCAGGTCGTGCCTGCTGAGGAAATCCACCCCCCTGTTGTCCACCCCCGGGATGAACACTGCTGATAGTGCGCTTACATGGCCTTCCGCCCAGCGTAGAATCCTGGTCGCTTCTGCCATGGCCACACTGCTTCGCGTTCCGCCTTGGCGGTTTACATGAACCACTGCCGTAACATTGTCTGACTGAATCAGAACCGGTTTTTCCCGAAGCAATTCCTCCGCTTGACGCGGGGCGACATTGTATATGGCCCTCAACTCCAGGACGTTGATGTGCAGACAAGTCTCTAGATTTGACCAGAGACCTTGGAAATTTCTTCCCAGTGTGACTGCTCCCCAGCCTCGGAGGCTTGCGTCCGTGGTCACCAGGAACCAGTCCTGAATGCCGAATCTGTGACCCTCTAGTAGGTGAGCACTGTGCAGCCACCACAGGAGAGATACCCTGGTCCTGGAAGTCAGGGTGATCCTTCGATGCATTTGTAAATGGGACCCTGACCACTTGTCCAAGAGGTCCCATTGAAAAGTCCTCGCGCATGGAACCTGCCGAAGGGGATGGCCTCGTATGAAGCTACCATCTTCCCCAGAACCCGTGTGCAATGATGCACTGAAACCTTTTTTGGCTTTAATAGGTTCCTGACCAGGGCTATGAGCTCCTGAACCTTTTCGATCGGAAGAAAAACCTTTTTCTGGTCTGTGTCCAGAATCAGGGCCAAAAAGGTCAGACGTGTTGTAGGGACTAGCTGGGACTTCGGTATATTGAGAATCCAGCCATGTAACTGCAACGTCTTCATGGACAGAGACACGCTGTCCAGCAACTTCTCCCGAGATCTCGCCTTTTTGAGGAGATCGTCCAAGTATGGGATAATTGGGACACCCTGCCTGCGCAGGAGCACCATCATTTCTGCCACTACCTTGGTGAAAATTCTCGGGGCCGTGGAAAGCCCAAACGGCAACGTCTGAAATTGGTAGTGACAGTCCTGCACTGCAAATCTCAGGAACGCCTGGTGATGGGGGAATATCGGAATATGAAGGTAAGCATCCTTTATGTCCAGGAACACCATCCAATCCCCCCCTCCAGGCTGGCGATGACCGCCCTGAGTGGTTCCATTTTGAACTTGAACCTCTTCAAGTACAGGTTCAGGGATTTTAGATTTAAAATGGGTCTGACCAAACCGTCTGGTTTCGGGACCACAAACAGGGTTGAGCAATATCCCTCTCCTTGCTGGAGATGAGGAACTGTGATAATCACCTGTTGAATATACAATTTTTGGATTGCTGCCAACACTAGCTCCCTCTCTGACGGGGAAGCCGGCAGAGCCGATTTGAAAAACCGGCGAGGAGGCAAGTCTTCGAATTCCAGCCTGTATCCCTGAGAAATAATCTCTAATGCCCAAGGATCCACCTGCGAGCGAACCCAGACGTGGCTGAAAAACCGAAGACGAACCCCCACTAGATCTGCCTCCCCCCGGGAAGCCCCAGCGTCATGCGGTGGACTTTGCAGATGCAGGGGAGGACTTCTGCTCCTGGGAACTAGCTGTGTGCAGCCTTTTTCCCTTGCCTTTTCCTCTGGCAACAAAGGACGATCCCCGTACCTTCTTGCTCTTATTGGAACGAAAGGACTGCATTTGATAATGAGGTGCCTTTTTTGTATGCTGCGGGGGGACATAAGGTAAGAAATTTGACTTACCAGCCGTAGCAGTATACACAAGGTCCGAGAGGCCGTCTCCAAACAACTCCTCCCCCTTGTAAGGCAAGGACTCCATATGCCGCTTTGAATCGGTGTCTCCCGTCCACTGTCGGGTCCACAAGAGCCGCCTAGCAGAAATAGACATAGCGTTTATTCTGGAGCTTAGTAAACAAATGTCTCTTTGAGCATCTCTCATATACAAGGCAGCCTCCCTGATATGCTCTATGGTCATTAAAATGGCATCCCTATCTAAGGTGTCAAGCTCCGTAGATAAGGAATCTGCCCATACCACGACAGCACTACAAACCCAGGCCGACGCCATAGCCGGTCTAACAATAGTACCGGAATGAGTGTAAATGTGCTTCATGGTAATTTCCTGTCTGCGATCAGCAGGATACTTGAGGGAAGCCGTATCCTGCGAAGGCAGTGCCACCTTTTTGGATAAGCGTGTCAGCGCATTGTCGACTTTAGGCGAAGATTCCCATCGTATCCTATCCGTTTGTGGAAAAGGATACGCCATAAGAATCCTTTTGGGAACTTGTGATCTCCTATCTGGAGATTCCCAAGCCTTTTCGCACAATTCGCTCCGCTCAAATGAGGACGGAAAGGTGACCTCAGGCTTTTTCCCTTTATACATGTGTACCCTCGTGTCAGGGACAGGGGGTTCCTCAGTAATATGCAAAACCCCTTTAATGGCAATAATCATGTACCGAATACCTTTTGCCACCTTCGGCTGTAATTTTGCATCTTCATAGTCGACACTAGAGTCAATATCCGTGTCGGTATCTGTGTCATCGATCTGGGATATGGTGCGCTTCTGAGGCCCCGATGCTCCTGGCGCCACAGGGACAGGCATGTTCTGGCTACCTGACTGATCCCTAGCTTCAAGCCTTGTCTAACCTTTTATGCAATAGATTGACATTTGCATTTAAGACGTTCAGCATATCCATGACATTCAAGCACTCCCCCTCCACATTAAGCGAGCCTTCCTCGTCAAACATGTCGACACACGCGTACCGACACACTTCACACACACACAGGGAAACTCTTTTCTGAAAACAGTATCCCCTTTAAGGCCCTTTGGAGAGACAGAGAGAGAGAGTATGCCAGCACACACCCCAGCGCAATGACCCTGGAGACCAACACAAAATGTTTTTCCCCAGCCGCACTGTATATGTTATCCGCCAATTATGTGCCCCCCCCCTTCTCTTTTAAAAACCCCTTCACCGTGTGTAAGCAGGGGAGAGTCCAGGGAGCTTCCTCTCAGCGGTGCTGTGGAGAGAAAATGGCGCTGGTGAGTGCTGAGGGAGAAGCCCCGCCCCCTCGACGGCGGGCTTCAGTCCCGCTCAAAGTTATTAAAAAATGGCGGGGGCTCTTTTATATACATGTACAGTGCCCACCTGTACATGTATATTGTATTTTGCCATGAGAGGTGTTATATTGCTGCCCAAGGCGCCCCCCCTGCGCCCTGCACCCTTACAGTGACCGGAGTATGTGAGGTGTATGGGAGCAATGACGCACAGCTGCAGTGCTGTGCGTTACCTCAGTGAAGCTCTGAAGGCTTCTGCCGCCTGAGACGTCTTCTGACTTAGTTTCTTCTGGCTCTGTGAGGAGAACGGCGGCGCGGCTCTGGGGGTGGACACCCAGTAAGAACCTGCGTTCACCCCCTCTGGAGATAATGATGTTGTCAAAGTCGAAAAATATAGCGACCTATGATGCCTTGTATTAACCCCATGCGCTTGCCCGCTGCACGTGCACATTCTCTCCCGTGCGTGCGCATATTCGCAGTTGCGTGACGGCGCCTCCACGGTCGTGCGCTCAGGCGCGTGGTATGTGCATTTACGGTAGAGTTTGTGTGCGTCTGGTGGGCGACTCGATCGTTACATATTTAATCCAAATAATGTATTTTATAGGTAATATTCCCTTTAATAATATCTGTAAGTATGATTAGTGTAACTGGTTCAGGGACAGAGTTATTCCTCTTTGCATGCTAGGAGGGCTCAGACAAAGGTTGGAGGGTAGTGTATGGTGTCCAGCTGTGGGGTATTGAAGGGGTGTTGTGCCTATGATAATTGGGAGGGATTCGCATAGTTCCTGCTCATGGTTATGCACAGAAGTAGAAAATAAGATTAATTGCATTCCGAATAAATTACACAAGTGCAGGGTAGGTGAATAGAATTCAGTCATTTATGTCCCACAGACTGAATACAATAGCCATATTTACACTAAGCTTTGAGATTCTATGAAGAGGGCTTACACCTTTGTTTATGAATAGAACCAGGTTTCTCTCCAGAATAATGAGTGCTGAGTTGTCAATTGTCTCAACTGAAGGTGGGGTAAACAAAGCCCAGAGACAGAGTTTGTTTGGAAGATCCAAAACAATAGCTTTCCTCAATATAATCAGACAAAGAGGAATTTAGAATACTAACAAGTCCTAGCCATCGCCCACTTCTTGAACTAACCAATGATCCCAGGTGCAGTACATGTCCCACCCCCTAACCAATGGAAAGAGAGCACACAGTATATATTGTAGTATGTCTTGAGTTAGTAAATAAATATAGCTTGCAATAGGCTTGGTGACACAAGACTCTGCAAGGTTTTCACACTGAAGGCTAGAGCCCTGGTCCAGGTTGCGCCGGCGAAGTCATTCCCACGTGTGTAAGTTTCTCTGTAACCAACTTATTCTCTGTTTGTATTTGCCATACTCTCTCTCTCTCGGTTATTTGTTTAGGATTAAGAAACTGTTGTATATTGTATAATTTCAGTTATTCTGTTTAGGTGTTTATGTTAGTGCTGTAGTGTATAAGCTGTAACTGATTTCCCCTTTTACATACTAAAATCATCTAGATAAAGGTTTTGGAACCTTACAAGGTATTGTGTGTTTATCATTACATTGCTAAGGGTATTCGGAGCGTCTCAATCGCTCAAGCAGCTTTTATATTAACAAGGTTAAGAAGCGTTATATCATTACAGTATAAGTATATCCCTTCATTGTGTTGCATACAAGGTTTACTGTGTGTCATCCTGTGAGCATCTGCGCCGCTTGTGTTCATCTTGTGGGCACAGCGTCCGCTACGCTAGTAGCGTAGCATTACGGTACTCGGACCGCCTATAGCGTGCTCGATACCCAGCGTAAGCCGTGAGCGAACGTGCCGCTCGTGCGTCTCGACCACGGCCTAGCGTCTGCTACGCTAAGTGCGTACCCTTACGGTACCCCGTACGCCCATTGCGTACTGAGTCTCTTACCAATATATAGTGAATGTTATAAGATAAATAATTGGCTTTATCAATGTCTAGTAGCCGAGGAAGCAGAGCCTATCAATTAAGAAGGTCTGCCCCTCTCTCCTCAGTCCCTCGATGCAGGGAGCCTGTTGCCAGCAGTGCTCCCTATAAAAATGTAGAAAAAATCCAAACAAAAATGCTTCCTAGGCAGAGAACTCCGGGGAGCTCCCTGCAGTGCACCCATCTCGCTCTGGGCACAGTGTAAAACTGAGGTCTGGAGGAGGGACATAGAGGGAGGAGCCAGTGCACACCCAGAATCCAAAGCTTTCTTAAAGTGCCCTATCTCCTGCGGAGCCTGTCTATTCCCCATGGTCCTTTTACGGAGTCCCCAGCATCCTCTAGGACAATATATATATATATAATGTAATCAGATGGCACTCCAGGAGGACTTTTCTTTGGAAATAAAACACAGAGACAATGCTCCTCTTCTGCGGTAACGTTTCAGTTGTATTACAACTTTCGTCTGACGAAAGTTGTAATACAACTGAAACGTTACACAGAGACAATGTTCCTCTTCTGTGGTTTTATTTCCAAAGAAAAGTCCTCCTGGAGTGCCATCTGATTACACGGTATATTTTTGCATATTAGCAAGGATGGGCACCGGGGGCAATAACTGTTGATAACGGAGTGCCGGTTATTGGAGGAGAGATATATATATATATATATATATATATATATATATATATATATATATATATATATATATATATATATATATATATATATATATATATATATATATATTTTCCTCCTGTGTAACGCACACCATAAAAGCAGCCCGTTCACATAAAGACCAGCACACCACGTTAAATGCCAAAAGAGTTCTTTTAAATGTAGTTAAAGTGCAAAAGATCACATCAGATTGAATTCCATATAGCAGCAACTAGTGAAAATATTTCCAATCGATACATGAAAGCTTCAAACCAAAGGACTTATCTTGTCAGCTAGTGGATGCATCATCCTGTAATAATCAGCCCGACAATGACCACCTTCCTCAAGGGCTCCACAGACACTAGCCCCATAGTTGCTGCTTAAATAGCCAGGGCGCCCATCATCAGCACACTGACATCCCACAGGTGCGATGACTCGCTCACCCGTCCACTCGCGCCAAAACCGGCATCCGTTACCACAGCACCGCTGTGAACCGCACGCCATCAGTCTTTGGAACGCACTTACGGTTCCGGTCTGTGCGCTCGTAATGTTGTCCGTGCAGGGATACAGCCGCTCGAATCCATCAGTCCGAGCCACTACTGTCGCACGCCGGCAGATGCTTAGTAGCAGACCCCAATGCACGGAGGCTCATTATTCTTCTCATAAATATAATGACTGGACTCAATTGCATTAAACATATTGTCAGACCGCACAGTGTGTTTTATTATTCAAACCAGGGGATTGGTTCCATAATAAGGTTCCATTATATTTTCCCTGAACACTGTTGACATTAGCTTATAAGTCCAGTCCATAAATTCAAGAAGGGGTACCAGTTGGCCAATGCGGTTTTTGGATTCCTAAGACATCACATAGTTAAGAATATCAGCAAAGCCTGACAGGCGCCTCATAGCTATTAATTGACAAAAATCACTATAATGAGCAACTGCCGAAAAAAATACTGTGACATGACAAGATGATACAGCCAGAAGAAGACCCATCCATGTTACATTATTGAAGTACTATACATCATCACCTGTAAACACAAGCAAAATATTTGCATTCTTATGTATACTCAAACCAATACAGTACACATACACATCTAATAATATAATATCCAAAAAATTAAACATAATAAATTATCCATCAAAATACATGAACTACCATCCCCCGTGCAAGCAGCCCTCTCATAAGCCCTACAGAAAAGCATTCAGATTTAATTCTTCATTAAGACCTCCCGGGTAAACTGTATCAAATTTATATATCAGTTCACACTCCCGTTGGAGTAGAAGTTTATGTCGGTCTCCTCCCCTCTTTAGAGGTCTTATTTGGTCCAAGGGCATAAATTTGAAATCTTTTAATGCATGTCCAGCTTCAAAAAAATGTTTGCCCACTGGTGGTGTACTCTGATCGATTTTACCCATGGCTTTTTTAATGGAAGAGCGATGCATTCCAATTCTTTCTTTTAACATCCTGATGGTCTTGCCAATGTATATTAGTTGGCAAGGACAGATTATCAAGTAAATCACATATTTACTGTCACATGTCATATGCTGTCGTAACAGATGTTTAACTCCGGTCTTAGGGTGCATGAAAAAATCACCTGTTAATAAATATCGGCAATTAACGCATCTCCCAAAATTAGTATGAGCCAGTCTTAAGGGATAGCCAGTTCTGTTTAGGGACTGTCAGGCTTATATCAGATGATGTTAATTGATCTTTTAAATTCCTGCTTCGTTTATATGCAAACAATGGTTTATTTTTGCAGAAGTCCCTCATGATAGGATCAGTCTCTAATATATGCCAATGCCTTAGTACAGAGTCTCTTATATGTCTTGAAGCTATAGAAAATGTGCTGGGAAAAATTAACCTGTCGGTTTCCTTCTCCTTTTTATCACCGGTCAACAAAGTTTCCCGATCCAGGGTCAAGCATTTTTGTATTGCACTGTCCACATCATGTTTATTGTAGCCACGTTGGATGAAAGCAGACCCCATTTTATATAGAGCTTCATTCAAAAGAGCGGGATTAGAGGTTATCCTGACTATTTGTGAAAGTTGAGCAAAGGGCAGGCCCACTTTCAATGGTTTAGGATGAAAGCTTTCCGCCAGTAATACCGTGTTTTTATCTGTACTTTTCTTAAAGATAGATGTCTCGAACAACCCTTCCTTAATGGAGATCGAAACATCAAGGAAATCTATGTTAGAGGGACTGCTTGCACAGGTGAGCCCAATGGTGTCTGTAAGACTATTAAGATGTGAAACAAAGTCATTGAGGCTTATTAAATCCCCAGTCCACACCATAAAGATATCATCGATGAAACAAGCAAAAAACGCTATGTATGATGAAAATTTTGCGTTATTGAAAAAATTAATTTTCTCATATTCATGCATGAATAAATTTGCGTATGCTGGGGCCATGTTTGACCCCATCGCTGTTCCGCGCAATTGTAAATAAAATGTATTCTCAAACAAAAAATAATTTTTGTGAAAAAATTATATCAATCAACAACAAAAAAAATTCAATTGCAGGACCCTTATAGTGTGGACTGGTGATAATGGATTTTTTTATAGCATCTATTCCTTCTGTGTGTCCTATATTGGTATACAAACTGACAATATCACAGGTGACGAGTAAACAACCTGGTGGAGGATTACCAAAGGTCCTCAATTTAGTCAAAAAATCTGTTGTATCTTTCAAAACAGTAGGGGTATTGAGAACTATAGCTTGAAGAAAAAAAATCAACAATTGCACAGGTACTGAGCGTCCACTGCAGATGTATAGAAGGTTTCCTTTCTAAGTGACCCTTCAGTACCTTGGTTTCCGAATTTTTGTACAAGTTCTCTCACCACAAGGCCACACTGATTGTTCATCAGAAAGCCTTGGTGTTATATTGAAGTTTCCATCATGCATGTATGAACAAGTTTTGTCGCATTATACTGTTTGTATAAACTACTGTACTTCTCAGCTGCTTGAGAGATACCCCTGATGAAGTCTTTTGTATAAGACACCTGCTGATAACTTGACAAGCTAGAGTGATGCATTCAGGGAGACAGGACCCCATACTTCTCTCTGCTGAGGTGCTGAGGCAGGCAATGTGCTAGAATGGCTGCCCTGCGAAAAATAATACCAAGTGGCAAGATGCCTGCAGGAGGGAACATTTCAAGGTGGTGGGGGAGGAGCTAATAGGGAAAGCCTACCTTCCCATCTTGCCTGGACCCCAGGGTAATGGCCCTTATACTGTGTATGTTGCCCAGTTGTCATAATAATCAGCCTGGTGGTCTAGTGGGGGGTGTAGAAACAACATGGGCCCCCCATTGCCAGTATCACAGCCAATGGTCTCCCACACCGGCAGTGACAGCCACAATGTGTGCGGCTTCCTGCAAGGAGGGAGTTGCCTTACCTGTCCTCAATGCGGGTCACTTACTGTGTGCTAGAGCACGGGTGATGTCACTAACCCAGTCGCCAGTGTTGATTCAAGCTGCAGCGAGGGCGTCTCCGGCGCCGACTCGCTGCCTGCTCAAGTAAATGTAAAATATAAGTGGGAAAAAAAATAAACACTATGAAGAAGTTGCTTAAAAACCGCCCCTGTAAAAACAGTGCCCTTCTCCGTGAGGCACCAAACTAAACCTGGATGCCTGTACCTGTGGCTGGGGGCCGGTTATACGGGAGAGGGAGCCTGGGCTGCTGGGAACGAAATCTTAACTGTCTGGTGCCCAGACTCCAGCTCACCATCCTATACCCACTGGCATCCCTGTGTTCCCTAAGACTGAAGAACAAAACAATATATTCATTAGGTGTATGCAAAGGATTTAATGGTTCTGGGTTTTTTTCTTTAGTGTGATGCTTCATATATATTTTAAAACAGAATTTTTTTTTTTTATTTATATGAAAAAAATAGGGATTTTAAATTACCTACCGGTAAATCCTTTTCTCGTAGTCCGTAGAAGATGCTGGGGTACATATTAGTACCATGGGGTGTAGACAGGTCCACCAGGAGCCATTGGCACTTTAAGAGTTTAATAGTGTGGGCTGGCTCCACCCTCTATGCCCCTCCTACAAGACTCAGTCTAGAAACTGTGCCCAAGGAGACGACATACTTTGAGAGAAGGATTATACACAGATAGTGGCGAGATTCATACCAGCTCAAACAACAAGGCAAATCCGGCCAACATGCCGGATAAACTCAGCAACAGCTGAAACAGTACTGACACAGTAAAAAACGCAGAACTTACCTAGAAACCAGGCAGTACCGAACTAAATAACCACTGCAGGAAAACGACGCACTGGGTGGGCGCCCAGCATCCTCTACGGACTACGAGAAAAGGATTTACCGGTAGGTAATTAAAATCTTATTTTCTCTTACATCCTATAGGATGCTGGGGTCCATATTAGTACCTTGGGGATGTACCAAAGCTCCCAGAACGGGAGGAAGAGCGTGGAGGCTCCTGCAAACCTGCTTGACCAAACTTGAGGTCATCAGTGGCCAAAGTATCGAACTTGTAAAACTTAGCAAATGTGTTCGACCCAGACCAAGTAGCTGCTCGGCAAAGCTGTATAGCAGAGACACCCAGGCAGCCTCCCAGGAAGATCCCACCTTACGAGTAGAGTGGGCCTTATCAGATTTTGGACACGGCAATCCTGCCGTAGAATACACATGCTGGATGGTGAACCTGATCCAGCGTGAAATCGACTGCTTAGAAGCAGGACACCATATTTTCTTGGGATCATAGAGGACAAACAGAGAGTCAGATTTTCTCTGACGAGCCGTCCTCTTCACATAAATCTTCAAAGCCCTCACAACATCCAAGGCCTTTGAAGCAATTGAGGAGTCGGTAGCCACTGGCACCACAATAGGTTGGTTGATATGAAAAGCGGACACAACCTTAGGAAGGAACTGTGGACGAGTCTTGAGTTCCGCCCTATCTTCATGGAAGACCAAATAGGGACTTTTACAGGACAAAGCCCCAAAATTCCGACACACGTCGAGCAGAAGCTAAGGCCAACAAAGTGACCGGCTTCCACGTGAGAAATTTGATTTCAGCCTCCTGTAGAGTCTCAAACCAATCCGATTGCAGGAACTGTAACACCACATCAAGATCCCAGGGTTGGCGCCACAAAGGGAGGCTGGATGTGCAGAACCCTTTTCAAAAAGGTCTGAACCTCAGGGAAGACAGCCAATTGTTTTTGGAAGAAAACGGATAAAGCTGAGATCTGGACCTTGATGGAGCCCAATCTCAGGCCCATATCCACACCTGCTTGCAGGAAAAGGAGAAAAATGTCCAAGTTGACACTCCACCGCAGGAAATTTCTTGGATTCACACCAAGACACATTTTTTCCAAATTCGATGGTAATGTTTAGACGTTAACCCCCTTCCTAGCCTGTATCAGGGTAGAAATAACATCGCCGACGTTCTATCATTGCAAAATACTTGTCCTGTCCTAACGACAGTTCTAGCCTACGAGTAGAAATACCTTTCAGAGCTAAGATCTGGCACTCAACCGCCATGCCGTCAAACGTAGCCGTGGTAAGTCTTGATAAGCGAACGGCCCCTGCAGTAGAAGATCCTCTCGAAGAGGTAGGGGCCTTGGATCTTCCAACAGTAGATCCAGCAGCTTCGCGTACCAAGTCCTCCTTGGCAAGTCCGGAGCAATGAGGATTGCCAGAACCTTTGTTCTTTTTATAAGTTGAAGAACTTTTGGAATCAGAGGAAGTGGAGGGAACACATACACTGACGTGAACACCCACAGTGTTACTAGTGCGTCCACCGCCACTGCCTGTGGGTCTCTTGACCTGGAACAGTACCTCCGCAGCTTCTTGTTGAGGAGGGAGGCCATCATGTCTATGTGAGGAACCACCCACCAACCGGTTACCTCCTCGAACACCTCTGGCTGGAGGCCCCACTCTCCTGGATGGAGATCGTGTCTGCTGAGGAAGTCCGCTTCCCAGTTGTCTACTCCCGGAATGAAGATTACGGACATCGCTACCGCGTGCCTTTCTGCACAGAGGAGGATTATTGTCACCTCTGACATTGCAGCCCTGCTCTTCGTTCCACCTTGTCAGTTTATGTAGGCCACTGTGGTCACGTTGTCCAACTGCACCTGAACAGCCCGAACCTGCAGAAGGTGTGCTGCTTGAAGAAGGCCGTTGTATACGGTTCTTAGCTCCAGGACATTTATCGGGAGAAAGGATTCTTGACTTGACCACCTTCATTGGAAGGTTTCCCCCTGAGCGACTGCTCCCCAACCTCTTAAGACTTGCATCCGCGGTTAGAGGATCTAGTCCTGAACTCTGAACCTTCGGCCCTCCAGAAGGTGTGGTAGTTGAAGCCACCAGAGGAGTGAAATCCTGGCTTTCGGTGACAGACGTATCCTCTGGTGCATATGTAGGCGAGATCCCGACCACTGGTCCAAGAGATCCAGCTGAAAGGATCGAGCACGAAACCTTCCGTACTGCAGAGCCTCGTAGAAGGCAGCCATCTTCCCCAGAAGGCGGATGCACTGATGAACCGATACCCAGGCAGGCTTCAACCGATACCCGGACCATTGTTTGAATCACCAACGCTTTCTCCACCGGTAGAAACACCCTCTGCACCTCAGTGCAGAGGATCATCCCCAGGAAAGACAGCCTCTTGTCGGCTCCAGATGAGACTTTGGAAGGTTCAGGATCCAACCGTGCTCCTTGAGCAGATGTGTCGTGAGAGCAATGTATCTTAACAACTTCTCTCTGGACGATGCCTTCATCAGCAGATTGTCCAGATACGGAATTATGTTCACCCCCTGCTTGCGGAGGAGAACCATCATCTCTGCCATCACCTTGGCGAAGACCCCCAGTGCCGTGGAGAGACCGAACGGCAGTGCCTGAAATTGATAGTGATCGTCTAACAGTGCAAACCTGAGATAGGCCTGGTGCGGCGACCAATTGGGAATGTGAAGGTACGCATCCTTGATGTCCAGGGACACCAGGAACTCCCCCCTCCGTCAGCCCTGAGATAACTGCTCTCAGAGACTCCATCTTGAATTTGAAGTCCCTGAGATAAGGATTCAAAGATTTCAAGTTCAGAATTGGCCTTACCGATCCATCCAGCTTCGGAAACACAAAAAGGTTTGAATAGTAACCTTTGTTCAATTGAGGAGGTGGAACTGGAACAATGACCTCGGACACTACCAATTTTTGGATAGCGTCCAGAAGAATAGCTCTGTCTGCCAACAAAGCTGGCAAGCCCGATTTGAAGAAACGGTGAGGCGGGAGAGTTTGAAACTCCAGCCTGTAACCCCTGGTCACAATATCCTGTATCCAGGACCAACGACACCCAGACGTGGCTGAAACGCCGGAGTCTTGCTCCCAAATGACCTACCTCCAGGCTGTGCGGTCCACCGTCATGCTGAGGACTTTGAGGTACCAGAAGCCGGCTTCTGGTCCTGGGAACCAGCGGGAGCAGGCTTCTTGGATTTGGCACAACCACCTCTAAAGAAGGTGTGAGAAGGCTTGTTCTTTCTAGGCCTCGCGGGCTGAAAGTACTGTGACGTGTTGGGAGTAAAAGGCTTCTTCGTAGCCGATACAGCTGAGGGGAGAAAGGGAGACTTACCCAAGGTAGCCGTGGCAATCCACGCATCCAGTGCCTCCCCAAACAGAGCCTGACCTGTATAGGGTAGGCTCTCCACACTTTTCCTGGATTCCGCGTCCGCAGACCATTGGCGCAGCCAGAGACCACTGCGAGCCGAGACGGACATGGAGGAGATCCCCGCAGCCATGGAACCCAGGTCCTTCATGGATTCTACCAGGAACCCTGCAGAATCCTGTATGTTACGTAAAAACAAATCAACGTCACCTTTATTCATCGTAGTCAAGTCCTCCTGCAGAGTGATTGACCACTTGGCTATAACTTTAGACATCCATGCACAGGCAATAGTAGGCTGCAGTATAGCCCCTGAAGATGTGTATATGGATTTGAGCGTAGCATCCACTTTGCGATCAGCCGGTTCCTTCAACGCTGTAGATCCCGGGACTGGCAATACCACCTGTTTTGACAGCCTGGAGACAGAGGCGTTAACTATAGGCGGGGACTCACATTTTTTTCTATCGTCTTCCAGGAAGGAAAAAGCAACCAGGACCCTTCTAGGGATCTGGAATTTTTACTCCAGGTTTTCCCAGGCTCTCTCAAATATAGCATTTAATTCCTTAGATGCCTGGAAGGTGAGAGGGGCTTTCTTACTGTCCGTGAAAAAGGCCTCCTCAACCTGCTCAGGTGGTGTGTCAGAAATATGTAACACATCCCACATGGCCTCAATCATCAACGGCACCCCCTTATCAAGTGATGACGTCCACCTCAACACATCCCCATCACCGTCTGCTGTGTCAGAATCGGTATCCATGTCATCCTGCATAATTTGGTAAAGAGCATGATTGTGAGAATATACCGCAGGGGGCCCCGAGGGAGCAGTATCAGAACATACTGCTATAGAGGATTGTAACACCTGAGTTGCATGCTCAGTCCTTGCAACCCTGTCAGAAATCTGAGAAATAGCCCCCCTAAGAGAGGTTAACCGCTCCAGTTCTCTAGCTGGAATCTGCGCTACAACAGTGCAATCCTGATTACATGGGATGGGATCTTCCTGAGAAGATAAATCCTCTGCAGCATATGAGACAGAGTCTCTAGACATGTTTGCTTGTACACCCCACATACACACAGGGTACGGGCAGACAAAGTTTCCCCCCCAAGAATGGCAGACAGACACAGAGATTGGAGCCAACCCACACACAAAGTGCTATATAGGTATAGGTAGACCCATAACCAGCACTGACTGTGTCCCTTAATAGGCGACACAGTCTTACACAGCCTCCCCTCCCTTCTACAACCCCCTGGTACCATACAGATAGCAGGCAGGAAAATGGCGCTGAATGCTGCTGGGTCCGCTCTGAGGAGAAGCTTAATGGCGCTGTCTTCCTGCTCTTCCAAGATTATACTGGCCTGAGATCCGCAGACCCAGACAGGTTTCTGGTCAGTATAGGGTTAAGGCACTGGCTCAGGGCGCACCCTGGCAGCACCACACCTAACTACCACTGAGCCTCCCCCGGAGCGCAGTTAGTACTGCGCTCCTACCCTGTAGCCGCCATCTTCACACCGACCCCCTCGCTTGCCACAATCTTCAGCTCTGCAAGGGGGTGGCGGCATGCTGCTGGGGTGAGCGTTCCCCTGCGGCAGGGAGCAATCTATCCCCTCTGGATCTCAGTGTCCAGTCAGCGGAGACAGTGGATCAGACCCCGCAGGGCGGACACCGTTTCCCCCCTCAGTCCCTTGATGCAGGGAGGCTGTTGCCAGCTGTGACCAGCTCCTCCGGGCACATTTTCTAAACTGAGTCTGGTAGGAGGGGCACAGAGGGAGGAGCCAGCCCACACTGTTAAACTCTTAAAGTGCCAATGGCTCCTGGTGGACCCGTCTATACCCCATGGTACTAATATGGACCCCAGCATCCTCTAGGACGTAAGAGGAAAAAAATTAAATAAACCACAAAATAGACAATACAGGCCAATTCAAATATGTACTCAAACCGATGTTTTACGTACGTCTCCGAGGTTTACTGAACTGTGCAGGACCCGTACTGCGCATGTGCAGATCGGGTCCTGTGCTGTCAGACGCAGTGCCACCATAGCACTGGTTCCAGCTGCTTGAAAACAGCTGCTGAGTGATCGGCATCCATCTCAGAATCACAGAAACAACACACTACCCCAAACTTCTGTAATAAGCTTACTCACTATCCAATCCAACTGGAGGTTTACAACCATAGGCACCTAAAGAGAGGACCTGTATATTGCAGTCTAGATCATTCAGTTTCTCTACATGCAAAGTAGCACAAATATGGCACAAAAACTATGCATGGGGTGAACATGCTTATTTATGCAGGCACTAAATACATTCCAGCAAAAACATACCTTTGTAGGCTTAACTTCCTGCTTTTCACTACCCTCATCTTCACTTGATGTTCCACCAGTAACAGGAACTGGAGGGATACTTTCTTCTTCATCATCACCTTTCTCGGGTGGTACGTCATTATCTGAAGAGTTTGTGGACTGAAGGAGTAGACAAAACATTAAAATCCTGCAAATGTTGGAAAAATCCAATATGAACAAAAAGAAAAACTACAAGGGGTATGCAATAAGTTTCCTGATGCACAAAAAGTATTATATTTACAAACAAAGTGAACATTACATTTCTTCTACGTATTCACCAGAGGGGTCTATGCAAAGTTGCATCCTCTCACACCTCTTGTTGAAGCTGCTGGACCATTCTGAAGAATGTATACCTATGCTGGATGAAAGTCTCCACTGCAGCTTCTGGTGACTCAAAACGAATACATGAAGTCGCAGGGGGCCAGGTCTGGACTGTACAGTGCATGACCAAGCTCCTGAATGCTTTCATGGGCCAGAAAATCCACCACTTTACTTGACTTGTGGGCAGGCATGTTGTCATTATTGAGAAGGGCAACATGAATGCAAGTTCTTAGACAGCCCCTAGAAATGGCTTCCAGCACTTGCGGCAGGCATATCAGTCCCCAGTGATGATGCGCCACTGCATGAGTGCTACGGTAGCGAAACAACCAGTCTTGGCCACAAAAATAGCCACCATCTGTTTGGCCACGCTGCGTGCATATCAGAACTTCTGTGGCGACGTACCTCCAACTGGGGTACACTGGGCTGACTGTTTGGTCTCGGGGTCAAAACTGTAGCTATAGGAGTCATTGCCATGGATGATCTCTCAGACATAGTTTGGATGACCACCATCAATCCTGACCAGCATGTTGTGGCACAAAGTCACCCAAGCCTCCTTCTGTTCTCAAGTCAGCTGATGGAGTACCCAGCGTACAGAAACCTTGCTCAGGCCAAACTTTTCGTGGCTTATCAAGCAGATTGATCCCGATGAGATGCCTGTCTCCTTCTCTAAATGGGCCAGTCACCCTGGTGTCCACCTCAACTATGTCTTGCATGGCAGCAATGTTGTCCTCTGTGATGGCAGACACAGGTCAGCTGCAGTGCTTCTAGTCTTCCAGGGACTGTCTCCCATACCGAAATTCTGTAAATCACTCAAACACAGTGGTTTGGGATGGTGCTTCCTCTCCAAAAGCAGCTTGCAGTCAGTCTAAACTCTTGTAGTCGTAGAAGATCATAGCTCTCCAGTGGCCTCTGTTGAGCTCCGTAAACAAGTGTGTTGTAATGGAAGTGAACATGCTGACTTGTGTGCAGTGCCACTTATGTATGGTTCTGTGCCTTGACATTTCACGAGAACTCTAGTCAGAGATTACAGATCACAACCAGTCAGATTGTGTCTATTCTACCTATGCACTGCACATCTGAAAGCTTACTGCATATTCCTCGTATAGACTAAGAAACAGGAAGAGACAGGATTACAAATTAAAGAGAGTGCACACTTACTGGCGGAGGAAATCTGTAGCTGGCCTGTGGATTACTTTGAATTTCCCAAAGACCCTCATTGAATCCTTTCCTTTTATTTGGCTTGCCATATTTATCTTTGTACTTTTCATATAGGAAAAGATCCTTTGCTCCCAGGAAAGCTCTGAGAATGAGAAAGTCATATCAAAATTCATATGCCATCACAAATCCTAATAATGGAAGGCCTTGCCTCTAAAAACAGAACTGATCAGATAAGAAAGCACGTCCAGCCAATGAAAAGATATTAACATGCACACAGTATATATGTATACAACATTTTACAGTTGAGAACATACACTTATGTACTAATGCTATGTTAAACAGAGGTAAATTTGTAGCAACCCATGTGATATTTGGACAGTTTCACTGTGGCCCAGGCATACTGTAATAAGTAATATATAGTCAATGTCAGGTTACCAGTGGCAATGACGGACTATGCTTGTGGTTGAGGTTAATGATATGTCAAGATTGGCAAGTGTTTGGTGGGGTTAATGTTATGTGAGGACAGGCAAGTGGAGTTGAGGTTACACGGGGACTATTGAGTGAGTGTAAGTCCAATGTTATACAGGTTGAGTATCCCATATCCAAATATTCCGAAATACGGAATATTCCGAAATACAAACTTTTTTGAGCGAGAGTGAGATAGTGAAACCTTTGTTTTTTGATGGCTCAATGTACACAATCTTTGTTTAATACACAAAGTTATTAAAAATATTGTATTAAATGACCTTCAGGCTGTGTGTATAAGGTGTATATGAAACATAAATGCATTCTGTGCTTAGACTTGGGTCTCATCACCATGATATCTCATTATGGTATGCAATTATTCCAAAATACGGAAAAATCCGATATCCAAAATACCTCTGGTCCCAAGCATTTTGGATAAGGGATACTCAACCTGTATAGGGAAATCAATAAGTTTTATGGGCTATTAATGCAATAATAGGAGAGGTGAGAAAAACGAAAAAATGCAATATTAAAAAGGGATCAGTATTATTTACTGACTATCGGGAAGCAGCTGTCAGTATACTGACAAAGGTAATTGATCATCAGTATGTCGCAGAGGGGCGAGCGCAAAGAGTCCCCTTGCGGGCTCGCTGTGTTTGCCACGCTGTGGGCTTGGTGGCTCGCTGCGCTTGCCCCAGGTTCTGTTCCCACCCCATGGGTGTCTTGGACACCCATGAGTGGGAATAGCCCCTGTTAGCCGGGAATCTGGCTTTGTGTCTGCAGTGCTTCCCTCCAGTGGAGGGACCCTTCTTCCAGCGGGGGCTGGCTTTGTGCAGTGAACATTTCTGTTATTCATGGTGTTACTCAACGCTCTAAACACCAGCATAGTATTGTAAAGGTAGGGTTGGCCCAGAGAACTTAATTCCGCGACTCCCTAGTTGTCAGCTGGGTGTTTTGGGGAAAATGCCAGACATCTCTGGGTAAAACCCTGCACATACACAATCTGCTGATAGTTTGTTACTAACGAGAAAAAACTAACATAGAAAAATGCAGTCCTGCATTGCAAATCATGGTCATTGAATATGTATGTTAGGAATATTGATTAACATGTAAAAATAAATTTGCTTAGTGGAAAAGATATTAAAGTCACAGATGTAGCCATGCTTTTCTGCAATCGCTCCTTTCATTTCTAATGGAAGTAACTGAGTGATCGCCAGCTGGGAATAGTCACAGCCTGGCATGCCATGCAGCATCACAGCAGGATGAGCACTTCTTCATCTGTGTATATACCAGGTTGAGAGGGCACTTAATGCTCAGCTGGTGACACCAGAGCCGGCCCTAACAAATATGATGATCTAGGCAAGATTTTAGCTGGTTCCTCCCATCACCACCGCTAGTTGCACCTCTGACCCTGTACCCCTTTCCAAGAACCATCACCCATAGCAGTTCTCATTTTGGAGCTCCTTTCCCTGTATCTTAAATACGAACAGTGCGCAAATTCGGCACACAGACCAAAAAGGGACGTGTTCTTGCTGGGAAGGGGCATGGCCACATAAAAGTACCCACAATTCAAATTATGCCACACAATAGTACAACTTTATTCTCATTATAAAGTTTGATAGTGCCCCTTATTCACATTACATCACATCATATTGCTCTTTATTCACATTACATCACACAGTAGTGCCGTTTCTATACATTACGTCACACTGTACAGAACCTTATACACATAATGCCACATATTAGTAATGCCTTTTATACACATACCACACAGTAATGCCTCTCACACATATTACACACATTATTAATTTCCTTATAAACATAAAGCACCTTAGACATTATGACAACCTTTATTAGTGCCCTTATACCCATAATGGCCATTACACATATGCGGCACATTATTAATGCCCTTATACACATAATGACACACACAGTGCCCATTACACATATGCCGCACATTATTAATGCCATTATACACATAATGATACAGCGTCCCTTACCCATATGCCACACATTATTAATGCATTTATAAACGACACAGATAATGCCCCTTACACATATGCCGAACACTATTGCACAATCAACCCACCCACACACACACACACACACACAACCGCCAACACTGTCACACTGCTTGGATACAGATGTGTCCTCATACATCTTGCCTCAATACGCCATGCAGGAGATGCCTGGCGTGAGTCAGTTGGCAGCTCCCCTAATGTCAGGTGCCTTTTTTTTTTTTTTTGCAGAAAACGAGTCTTATTTGCATTGCTATATGACTAGGATGCACAATCAGCTTCTGCTATATTGTGTGTGCGACTGTATCTGTATACAAAATGCTATGTTACAGTGATTTCCAGGAATACACTGTAACGTAGCATTTTGTATGCAGATACAGCTGCAATCATATACAGAATATAGGCATGCCGCATATCATTTTAATCTGCAGAAGCTGCTTGTGGCCCTAGGCAATTGCCTAGTTTGCCTATGCCTAGGGCCAGTGCTGCGTGACACGCACTGGTCACTGGGTTGCACCATCCCACACTGTACTAGTGAAGCAACCATTCATAACCAGTGTCTCAGGATATAGTTATAAGAAAATATATATGCTAATTATGTATGAAATATATAGGAAGAATGTTTATTGTAAAATCCATGTAAACAAATAGCAAATGGTTGATTGTCATTTGCGCTCATCCCAGCGGTGCATGCGGGGGGAAGGGGTACCCAGACCCCCCCATCCACCCCGCCGACTAACATTTACTTTATTGCATCGGCCGCTGTTTTTAAGCCCTGCCCCCCTCGCGGTAAAATGTTGCGATTCTAAAGGAATTATGTCTTATTGGCTCCACCCCCTGACAGAGGACACCACGAATCGCAGCATTTTGCTGCAAGGGTGCAGAGCATAATCAATGGCGCCTGGTCCTTCATGCAGCTGGTGCATGGTAAGTGGGGTGGGGATGGGAAGTGTGTGTGTACGTGTGTGAGATACATGACATATACATAGAAACATAGAATTTGACGGCAGATAAGAACCACTTGGCCCATCTAGTCTGCCCCTTTTTTTTTTTTTTTTATCTTTTAGGCAATCTCAACCCTTTTTGAACCTTCATTCTTTGTAAGGATATTCATATGCCTATCCCAAGCATGTTTAAATTGCTCTACAGTCTTAGCCTCTACCACCTCTGATGGGAGACTATTCCATTTATCCACTACCCTTTCTGCGAAGTAATTTTTCCTTAAATTTCCCCTGAACCTCCCCCCCTCCAGTCTCAGTGTATGTCCTCGAGTTCTAATACTTCTCTTCCTTTGAAGAATGTTTCCCTCCTGAACTTTAAGACCGTTGATATATTTGAAAGTTTCTATCATGTCCCCCCTTTCCCTTCTCTCCTCCAAACTATACATGTTAAGATCTTTTAGCCTTTCCGGGTAAGTTTTGTGATGTAGGCCATGCACCATTTTAGTTGCCCTTCTTTGTACACTCTCTAATGTATTTATATCTTTCTGGAGATATGGTCTCCAGAACTGGACACAGTATTCCAGATGGGGCCGCACCAATGACCTATACAGTGGCATTATTACTTCTCTTTTCCTGCTACTGATTCCTCTCCCTATGCAACCAAGCATCTGACTTGCCTTTCACATTGCTTTGTTGCATTGCTATCCTGCCTTCAAGTCACTTGAAATAGTGACTCCTAAATCCCTTTCCTCCTCAGTAGTTTCCATTATAGTACCCTCGATACTATATTTAGCCTTTGGGTTTTTGAGACCCAAGTGCATGATTTTGCATTTTTTAGCATTAAACTGTAGTTGCCACGTTCTTGACCATTTCTCAAGCCTAGCTTGGTCATCAATCATTTGTTTTACCCCTCCCGATGTGTCTACCCTGTTGCATATCTTTATATCAGCTGCAAAAAGGCATACCTTCCCTTCAATACCATCTGCAATGTCACCAACAAAGACATTAAAGAGAACTGGACCAAGTACAGATCCCTGGTGTACTCCACTGGTAACATTTCCCTCCATAGATTGCACTCCATTAACTACAACTGTCTGTTTCCTATCCTGCAACCAGGTTCTTATCCATTTAACTGTTTTATAATCCACCACCATGCTTTCAAGTTTATTTAGCAGTCTGCGATGTGGGACAGTGTCAAATGCCTTACTAAAGTCTAGATATGCTACATCTACAGCTCCACCTTGATCTATTATTTTCGTCACAGAGTCAAAAAAGTCAATAAGATTTGTTTGGCATGATCTCCCACCAGTAAATCCATGCTGTTTTGGATCCTGTAAGTTGTTTGATTTAAGATATTCCACAACTCTTTCTTTTAATAGTTTTTCCATTACTTTCCCTACTACTGATGTAATGCTTACTGGTCTGTAGTTACTTGCTTCTTCCCTGCTTCCACTTTTGTGCAGTGGAACTACATTTGCTCTTTTCCAGTCCTCTGGAATAACACCTGTATTTAGTGACTGGTTGAATAATTCTGTTAAAGGTGTAACCAGCACATCTTTTAGCTCTTTGAGTATCCTTGGGTGTATCCCATCTGGTCCCATTGATTTATCCACTTTTAATTTTGAAAGTTCAGTTAGGACCTTCTCCTCTGTAAATGTACTTTCATCTACCTTATTTTTATGAATGTCCTTGCAACTTAACTGTGGCCCCTTCCCTTCTTCTGTAGTAAATACAGAGCAAAAATAATTATTTAGGTGACCTGCTATTGCCTTGTCTCCCTCTACCAAATGCTCACTCTCTGTCTTAAGTGTTATTATTCCTCCATTTGATATTCTCCTTTCACTTATATACTTAAAAAAGTTTTGCCCCCTTTATCTACCGACTGGGCCATTTTTTCCTCAGCTTCTGCCTTTGCACGTCTAATCACTTTCTTAGCATCCTTCCTTCTCTCAAAATACACCTCTTTGTCATTATTATTTTGAGTCTGTTTGTATTTCCTAAAAGCCATCTTTTTTGCTTTCACACTAGTTGATACTTCTTTTGTGAGCCACACTGGCTTCCTTTTCCTGGTGCTTTTCCTAACCATTTTGATACAAAGATCAGTTGAACTTAGTACAGGTTGAGTATCCCATATCCATATATTCCGAAATACGGAATATTCCGAAATACGGACTTTTCTGAGTGAGAGTGAGATAGTGAAACATTTGTTTTTTGATGGCTCAATGTACACAAACTTTGTTTAATACACAAAGTTATAAAAAATATTGTATTAAATGACCCCCAGGCTGTGTGTATAAGGTGTATATGAAACATAAATGAATTGTGTGAATGCACACACACTTTGTTTAATGCACAAAGTTATAAAAAATATTGTCTAAAATGACCTTCAGGCTGTGTGTATAAGGTGTATATGTAACATAAATGCATTCTGTGCTTATATTTAGGTCCCATCACCATGATATCTCCTTATGGTATGCAATTATTCCAAAATACGGAAAAATCCGATATCCAAAATACCTCTGGTCCCAAGCATTTTGGATAAGGGATACTCAACCTGTATTGCACTTTTCAGTTTTTCCCACCTCTCCTGCACTCCTTCCAAGTTCCTCCAGTCCACCAAAGAATATACATGTGTGATATGTGATGAATGCGAGACATATACATATGTGCTGCTATGTGTGTGTTTTATGGAAACCCCCCCCCCCCAATAAAAATCTTGCGTTTGCCCCTGCATCCATCACCAGATTTTCATTCCTATCTGCCAGATAATTGTATAGCGTATGCCCAGTTTTAGCTGAATGAAGGAAAAAGATCTGCTATATCACCTGTACTCATCTTCTGCTAAATACCCCAGATAATAAAATTTGCTTTCATCATATGATAACAGCCATCTCACATGATTCAATTCTTGGTAAAAATGTATTTACATTTCTAAAAAGAAATGTTAATAAATAAGAACTAGTTCACTTCCCTTTAGCAATATGCACATACAGCATATGCATTTTTTAATAGCACGTTTGTGTGAATTGGTGAGTGAAGCAACAAGTATTAGTGGGGGATGATGCTGCTGAGGCATGGGGAAGGCGATAGCGGGATGCATTCGTCACTTACGTTTCGTGGGTACCGTAGAAAAATATAGGGTACTTGTTGGGTGGGGGTTTCACTGCTCCGTCTTTCACATCATCAATCTAATGAATTAAGAAATTGAACATTTTAAAAACCAATTCAAATAGCCATCACCAGGCACACCTTAACCAAGTGACACACACGCATACTCAGTGCACTTGGGTCACGCAGTACTGATGCCTGGCAGGTACAGCTATGAAATCAGCTATAGCAGGGTCACTACCGATTGGCGCTAGGTCCCCGCCACTGCCAAATTCGGGAGACATAGCCCCAGGCTAATAGCCAGGCAGTTACCGATCGGGCCCCTACACTCTACGCACACCCCCCAGAGGCCGCACCCCCCTCCCCACTCTCCAGCCTGGATCCGCTCTCACCCGTGCAGGCCAGTGGGGATAGCCCTTCATTTTGGCGAACACCAGATCTCCCGGCTTAAAATTGTGAGGCATGTTGATGATAGTCAGCTCTGATCACAGTGTGAGCTTCCCCCAGGCACCTCTCCTCCAGCAGCCGTGCTCCCCGCCGGAAGTACCGCCCCGCCTCTATTCTCATTGGCTCTCAGGCCTGCCACTCACCCGGTTGCGTCCGCACTCCAATACCCACCTGCCCTCTCCCCGGTGCGACAGGAAAACGCCGTCAAGTCACTTCCTAGTGCAGCTGTCAGCGCTGTGGCGTCTGAAACAGAGAGAGCGGCTGGCTGTACAGGTAGCGGTGCTACCCGCAGCGTGCTTCAGTGATAACCGGGATAGCCAATACCGGCCTGTGTCTTGTGCTCTCTATCCAGGGGCTGCGGTCGCCAGCGCTGTCATAATGAAGAAATTGTTTGAAGGCTTCAAAACCGACATCAAATTCAAGAGCGCGGGACGCGGGCACCGGCTGAGCGAGGAGAGACGGTAATAAGTGTTCTTACATTGCACTGGCCGCCGCGCTGATGTCCGATCTCCAGGAGGGGCCGCCCTGTCACCCGCTGTCACTGTTGAGCCGCTACTCCATCCTCTGCCCGGCGGCCAGGTCCTGCTGTAGTGGGTGAGGAAGGTTGAAAACCCTTCCCCCGGTGAGAGGGGGCAGCAGTGGTGATGAGGCAGTCTCTCGAACAATTATAAGTTTGCTGGCTCGAACAGCGATATGTGTAAGTGATGAAAATCACCTCATTAATGGCTTCTAACTTGTTTCTTTTTTATAGTCACACCAATACAAAAGTTTGTAGATAAATAAAGGTCCTATTTTAGTTGCCTCGTCAGGCTGTAGATGTGCCCATTTGGTTCCCTGTGACGGATGTAGCCCCAAGGGAGACATTTTTCTGTTGGTTTTGAATCTGCTGCTATTCACCATTAATCCAGCCCTCCAAGCCGCAGGATGTTGCCTGCAATGTGCAGCGGCTTCCAAAACTTCTAATCATGTGAATTAGGGAAAAGCGGGAATAGTGGCTTTTCCCTAATTCACATGATTAGAAGTTTTGGAAGCCGCTGCACATTGCAGGCAACATCCTGCGACTTGGGGGCTGGATTAATGGTGAATAGCAGCAGATTCAGGGAAGGTCTGATCTCCACTTTACTAATAGGCTGAACTGTTCAGCATTGGGCCAGTCATCTAGGGGGGCGGGGGGGTTTGGATAACTGCACATAGGGATGTAGTGGGTACCAGCCAGGGAAATAAAGTGATGTACCCCTTGTTTAATATAATCTGTGCCCCCTTTCTTTTTAATAAGATACGATTGCACCCCTAAATCTATTTGAAAAAGTAAATTTTCTCATACGTCCTAGAGGATGCTGGGGTCACATTAGAACCATGGGGTATAGACGGGATCCGCAGGAGCCATGGGCACTTTAAGACTTTCAAACGGTGTGAACTGTCTCCTCCCTCTATGCCCCTCCTCCAGACTCCAGTTTTAGAATTCTGCCCAGGCAGACTGGATGCACTCTAGGGGAGCTCTACTGAGTTTTCTCTGAAAAGACTTATGTTAGGTTTTTTATTTTCGGGGAGGACTGCTGGCAACAGTCTCCCTGCTTCGTGGGACTTAGGGGAGAGAAGTATGACCAACTTCTGGTGAGTTCAATGGCTCTGCTTCTGGCTGACAGGACACCATTAGGTCCTGAGGGTGATGATCGCTGGGCGCTCCCGGATGCTCACTCCCGCAGCCTGCCGTCACCCCCTTTCAGAGTCAGAAGACAGGTGAGTAGCAGAAGATCAGAAGACTTCTCCAGTGACTGCATTCTGAGGTACCCGCGCAGCGAGCGGAACGCTGCGCACCATGCTCCCACACATACACAGGCACTGCAGGGTTGGGGGGTGCGGGTGCCCTGGGCAGCATAAATCCTCATTAAAAGTTAACTGGCAAGAGGGGACATTAGTGCCTGGGCACTGTTCTAACTCCCGTCAGTATAATTATTTGTTTAATTTGAGCGGGACAGAAGTGTGCCATTACGGGGGCGGAGCTTCTTCCTCACTCTCACAGCTCGGCGCCATTTCCCCTCCACAAGGCTGCAGAGACGCTGGTCCTTCCTTACACTGCTGACAAGTATTAGGGTGTAAAACGGGGGGGGGGGGGGGGGGGGGGTTGCAGTATATTGGTATTTAAAAGCGCTACTGGTGTGAGGCATTTTTTAGTGTTTTCAGAGTTGTTAGTTTGGCGCTGGGTTGTGGGCTGGCAAATCCTCACTGTGTCCCTCTGACAGACGTTACTGTGGGTCTGTCCCCTATAAGCCCGTTATGTCTGTGGGTGTTTGGTACACGTGTGTTGATATGTCTGAGGCTGAGTGCTCTTCCCAGGAGGAGTCTGTATTAGGGACACAGACGACTGTGGGGGTGACCCTGTTGGCACCGCCGACTCCTGACTGGGTGAATGTCTTGAATGCGGATATGGCACTTATCAGTAAGAGATTAGATAAGTCTGAGTCTCAGACCCAGGCGTGGAAAAAAATCTGTGGAGGATATGTTATTGCAAGTCCAGGGCCCCTTGGGGTCGCAAAAACGTTCTTTTGCCCAGTTGATGCACACTGATACCGACACGGACACTGATTCCAGTGTCGACTATAGTGATTCCAGATTAGATCCAAAATTGGTAAAGAGCATTCAGTACATGATTGTGGCTATTAAAGATGTATTACATATCACTGAGGACCCTGCTGTTCCTGATAAACGGGTCTGTATGTATAAAGAAAGTTTCAAATCCCCAAAAGGATTCCAGTTGCTTATCCTTTTCCCACTGAGGACAGGAAAAAGTGTGAGCCACCCCCCATTTTGGACAAGGCCCTGTCACGTTTGTCTAAAAAGGTGCCTCTCCCAGCACCGGGCACGGCGGCCCTTAAGGACCCAGCAGATCGTAAGCAAGAAACTACGTTAAAATCCATTTATACGGATACGGTACGCTGCTCAGACCTGCCATTGCATCTGCGTGGGTGAGTAGTGCTATTGAAAAGTGGGCAGATAACTTGTCATCTGATATAGATACACTGGATAAGGATAGCATCTCCTTGACGCTGGGTTATATCAAGGACGCTGCAGCATACCTAAAGGAAACTGCAAGAGATATTGGCCTTTTGGGATCAAAAGCCAATGCCATGGCGGTCTCGGCTAGGCGAGCATTGTGGATTCACCAATGGAATGCTGATGCAAACTCCAAGAAAAATATGGAGTCTCTCACATGTAAAGGTGGTGTCTTGTTTGGGGATGGCCTCGATGATTTGGTATCTACGGATACCGTGGGTAAGTCATCTTTTTTGCCTTATGTTTCTCTTACGTCCTAGAGGATGTTGGGGACTCCGTAAGGACCATGGGGTATAGACGGGCTCCGCAGGAGATAGGGCACCTAAAAAGAACTTTGACTATGGGTGTGCACTGGCTCCTCCCTCTATGCCCCTCCTCCAGACCTCCGTTAGATCTTGTGCCCAGAGGAGAATGGGTGCACTGCCGAGAGCTCTCCAGAGTTTTCTGTGGAAAAATAATTTTGTTAGGTTTTTTATTTTCAGGGAGTCCTGCTGGCAACAGGCTCCCTGCATCGTGGGACCGAGGAGAGAGAAGCATAGCTGGCTTGTCAAGTTGGGCACTGCTTCTAAGGCTACTGGACACCATTAGCTCCAGAGGGAGTCGGAACACAGGTCTCACCTGGGGTTCGTCCCGGAGCCGCGCCGCCGTCCTCCTCACAGATGCCGAAGATAGAAGCCGGATAGAGAAGGCAGAAGACATCTTAGGCGGCAGAAGATCTTCATGAGGTAAGGCGCGCAGCGGTAAGCTGCGCGCTATTGCTCCAAGTCACACACACACACACACAGAGCAGCACTGAAGGGAGCAGGGCGCAGGGGGGGGGCGCCCTGGGCAGCAATAAACCTCACATTTTGGCACAAATACAGTTGGATTAGACTGCGGAGGCAGTAAATCTATGATCCCCCGCCATTTTATTGAAAAATCACTGGGACCGAAGCCCGCCGTCGGGTGGGCGGGGCTTGATCCTCAGCACTAACCAGCGCCATTTTCTCCACAGAAGCTGCATGAGGAAAACGCTGGCTCCCTGGTCTCTCCCCTGCTGAACTCACAGGCTGGAAAAAAGAGTAGGGGGGCACATTAGCGACGCAGTGAGTGGGAATTGGCATATTATATATAAAAAAAGCGCTATCTGGACATATTTTTTCCAGTGTTTTTAAGCGCTGGTGTGTGCTGGCATACTCTTTCTCTGTCTCTCCTTAGGACCTGGTTGGGGTTTTGTCCCTTTATAGGTTAATCCCTGTGTGTGTGGGGTGTCGGTACGTGTGTGTCGACATGTCTGTGGCGGAAGGCTTCTCCACGGAGGAGGTGGAGCAAATGAGTGTTGTGTCCCCGTCGGTTGTGCCGACTCCAGATTGGATGGACATGTGGCATATGTTGAATGCAAGTGTGGCATCTTTACATAAAAGGCTTGATGAGGCTGATTTAGGGGGGACATCAGGGGGTCAATCCTCAGATTGGACCGACTCACAGGGTCCGTCCGGGTCTCAAAAGCGTCCCTTAACACAAGACACTACTACCGACATGGATTCTGATTCCAGTGTCGACTATGGCAAAGTAAAATTGCACCCTAGGGTGACTAAAACCATTCAGTGTATGATTGTGGCAATAAGGGATCCGTTGCATATTGTGGATGAACCCTCGGTCCCCGACACAAGGGTACACATGTTTAAGGAAAAGAAACAGATTATTAACTTTCCCACATCTCATGAATTAAATGAATTCTTTGGAAAAGCTTGGGAGACTCCGGATAAGAGACCGCAGATCCCCAAAAGAATTTATATGGCATACCCTTTCCCTAAGCAGGACAGGGAGATTTGGGAATCACCCCCCACTGTGGACATGGCCCTGACGCGCTTGTCCAAGAAAGTGGCGCTACCGTCTTCTGACACAGCAGCCCTTAAGGACCCTACAGATCGCAGGCAAGAAACTACCTTAAAGTGTATTTATTCTCATACGGGTGCTGTGCTAAGACCGACAATTGCGTCGGCATGGGTGTGTAGCGCAATTGCAGCTTGGACAGATGAGCTGACAGATCAATTTGATAATATAGATAAGGATACTATATTCCTAACTCTAGCCCATATTAAAGACGCAGTCTTATTTATGAGGGATGCTCAAAGGGACATTGGATTGCTAGCTTCTAGGGCCAATGCCATGTCTGTCTTAGCGAGAAGATCCTTATGGACTCGCCAATGGACGGGTGATGCGGATTCTAAGAAACATATGGAAGTACTACCCTATAAGGGTGATGTATTGTTTGGGGATGGACTGACGGACCTGGTTTCCACAGCTACAGCAGGTAAATCAAATTTTTTACCATATATTCCGCAACAGCAAAAGAAAGTAACACCCTTTCCTCGCCAGAGGTAAGGGCAGAGGCAAGAGAGCACCTGCTTCGGCAGGTGCCTAGGAACAAAAGTCCTCCCCGGCTGCTCCAAAACCCACAGCATGACGCTGGGGCTCCCCTGAGGGAGTCCGCACCGGTGGGGGCACGTCTTCGACTTTTCAGTCAGGCCTGGGTCAGTTCGGACCTGAATCCCTGGGTGTTGGAAATAGTTTCCCAGGGTTACAAATTGGAATTCGAGGAGGTGCTCCCGCGCCAATTTTTCAAATCGGCCTTACCAGCTTCCACATCGGAAAGGGATATAGTGTTAGCTGCAATTCAAACGCTGTGTATACAGCAAGTGATAATCAAGGTTCCCCTGCACCAGCAGGGAAGAGGTTACTACTCAACCCTATTTGTGGTCCCGAAACCGGACGGTTCGGTCAGACCTATTTTGAATCTGAAATCCCTAAACCTGTACATAAGATTCAAATTCAAAATGGAATCTCTTAGAGCGATAATAGCCAACATGGAGGAGGGGGAGTTTATGGTGTCTCTGGACATAAAGGATGCGTACCTTCATGTCCCCATATATGCCCCCCATCAGGAATACCTGAGATTCGCTGTACAGGATTGTCTTTACCAATTTCAGACGTTGCTGTTTGGACTCTCCACGGCCCCGAGGATTTTCACCAAGATAATGGCGGAAATGATGGTGGTCCTGCGCAAGCATGGAGTCACAATTATCCCATACTTGGACGATCTCCTGATAAAAGCGAGATCAAGGGAGAAATTGCTGAACAGTGTGGCGCTCTCGTTGAGAGTGCTCCAGCAACACGGTTGGATTCTAAATCTACCGAAGTCACAGTTGATTCAGACAACTTGAATACCGTTCCTAGGTATGATACTGGATACGGAACAAATGAAGGTCTTCCTCCCAATAGATAAAGCCCAAGACATACAGAACATGGTCAGAGACCTGCTAAAACCGAAAAGGGTGTCAGTTCACCAATGCACTCGAGTTCTGGGGAAAATGGTGGCGGCCTACGAGGCCATTCCCTTCGGAAGGTTCCATGCAAGGACTTTTCAATGGGACCTTCTGGACAAGTGGTCCGGGTCCCATCTGCACTTACATCGGAAAATAATTCTGTCCCCAGGGACCAGAGTGTCCCTCTTGTGGTGGTTGCAAAGTGCTCACCTCCTGGAGGGTCGCAGGTTCGGAATTCAGGATTGGATCCTGGTTACCACGGACGCGAGCCTCCGAGGATGGGGAGCGGTCACACAGGGGAAAAAATTTCAGGGTCTTTGGTCAGACCAGGAGTCCTGTCTACACATCAATGGGTTGGAACTCAGGGCCATATACAACGGCCTTCGACAAGCGGAGAGTTTTCTTCGAAACCTACCGGTTCTGATTCAATCAGATAATGTCACAGCAGTGGCTCATGTGACCTGCCAAGGCGGGACAAAAAGCAGAGTCGCGATGGCGGAAGCCACAAGGATCCTTCGCTGGGCGGAAAATCATGTAAGCGCTCTGTCAGCTGTCTTCTTTCCGGGAGTGGACAACTGGGAAGCAGACTTCCTCAGTAGACACGATCTCCATCTAGGAGAGTGGGGACTTCATCAAGAAGTCTTTGCAGACGTAACACGTCTTTGGGGAACTCCTCAAATAGACATGATGGCGTCACGCCTCAACAAAAAGCTTCAGAGGTGCTGCGCCAGGTCTCGGGACCCTCAGGCAATAGCAGTGGACGCTCTGGTAACACCGTGGATGTTCAAATCGGTCTACGTGTTTCCTCCTCTTCCTCTCATCACAAAAGTGTTGAGGATCATAAGACGAAGAAGAGTACGAACGATACTCGTTGTCCCAGACTGGCCTCGAAGGGCCTGGTACTCGGATCTACAAGAGATGCTCACAGGAGATCCCTGGCCTCTTCCTCTGAGGGAAGACCTGTTGCAGCAGGGGCCCTGTGTATTTCAAGACTTACCGCGGTTACGTTTGACGGCATGGCGGTTGAACGCCGAATCCTAGCGAAAAAGGGGATTCCGGAAGAGGCCATCCCTACTTTAATAAAGGCTAGGAAGGAGGTGACGATAAAACATTATCACCGTATCTGGCGGAAGTATGTGTCTTGGTGTGAGACCAAGAATGCACCTACGGAAGATTTTCATCTGGGTCGTCTTCTCCACTTCCTACAGACAGGAGTGGATATGGGCCTGAAATTAGGCTCTGTTAAGGTACAGATTTCGGCCCTCTCGATTTTCTTTCAGAAGGAATTGGCTTCTCTTCCAGAAGTCCAGACGTTTGTAAAGGGAGTGCTGCACATCCAGCCCCCTTTTGTGCCTCCAGTGGCACCATGGGACCTGAACGTGGTGTTGCAGTTCCTAAAATCACTGAACCGCTTAACAAGGTTGAGTTGAAATTTCTTACCTGGAAGGTGGTCATGTTGTTGGCCTTAGCATCAGCAAGGCGAGTGTCAGAATTGGCGGCTTTGTCACACAAGAGCCCCTACTTGATTTTTCATGTGGATCGAGCTGAATTGAGGACACGTCCGCAATTTTTGCCTAAAGTGGTTTCTTCGTTCCATATGAATCAACCTATTGTGGTGTCTGTGGCTACAAATGACCTGGAGGATTCCAGATCCCTGGACGTAGTCAGGGCCTTAAAAATTTATGTAGCCAGGACGGCTAGAATTAGGAAAACAGAGGCTCTGTTTGTCCTGTATGCGGCCAATAAGATTGGCGCTCCTGCTTCGAAGCAGACTATTGCTCGCTGGATCTGTAATACGATTCAGCTGGCTCACTCTACGGCTGGATTGCCGGTACCGAATTTGGTTAAGGCCCATTCCACTAGGAAGGTGGGTTCTTCTTGGGCGGCTGCCCGAGGCGTCTCGGCATTACAACTTTGCAGAGCGGTGACTTGGTCGGGGTCAAACACTTTTGCTAAATTCTACAAGTTTGATACCCTGGCTGATGAGGACCTAGCGTTTGCTCAGTCGGTGCTGCAGAGTCATACGCACTCTCCCGCCCGATTGGATGCTTTGGTATAAACACCATGGTCCTTACGGAGTCCCCAGCATCCTCTAGGACGTAAGAGAAAATAAGATTTTAAACCTACCGGTAAATCTATTTCTCCTAGTCCGTAGAGGATGCTGGGCACCCGTCCCAGTGCGGAAACTCTGCAAGACTTGTATATAGTTGTTGCTTACATAAGGGTTATGTTACAGTTGACATCGGTCTTGGACCGTTACTGTCGTTTGTTCATACTGTTAACTGGTTATGTATGTTCCAGGTTACATGGTATGATTGGTGTGGGCTGGTATGAATCTTGCCCTTGGATTGCTAAATCCTGCCTTGTATTGTCCATCTCCTCTGGGCACAGTTCTCTAACTGAGGTCTGGAGGAGGGGCATAGAGGGAGGAGCCAGTGCACACCCATAATCAAAGTTCTTTTTAGGTGCCCTATCTCCTGCGGAGCCCGTCTATACCCCATGGTCCTTACGGAGTCCCCAGCATCCTCTACGGACTAGGAGAAATCGATCTACCGGTAGGTTTAAAATCTTATTTTCTCAGCAACAAAAGAAAACGCACCACTATCAAATGCAGTCCTTTCGGACCAATAAATACAGAAGAGGGCGAAGCTCTTCCTTCCTTGCTAGTAGAGGGAGGGGAAGAGGTAAAGGATCAACAACCTTGTCGAGTTCACAGGAGCAGAAGTCCTCCCCTGCTTCTACCAAATCCACCGCATGACACTGGGGCTCTCTTGCGGGAGTCCGCACCGGTGGGGGCACATCTAAAACTCTTCAGTCAGTTCTGGATTCGTTTGGGCCTAGACCCGTGGGATTTACAAATAGTGTCCCAAGGGTACAAATTGGAGTTTCAAGACGTTCCCCATTGCCGATTTTTCAAATCGGCCTTACCAGTTTCTCCTCCGGACAGGGAGGTAGTAAGTGAGGGTATACAAAAGTTGTGTCAGAATCAAGTCATTATCCTGGTTCCCCCGTCACAACAGGGAGAAGGTTTTTTTTCAAGCCTTTTTTTTTGGTCCCGAAGCCGGAAGGCTCGGTCAGGCCAATCCTAAACCTGAAATCCCTACATTTCTACCTGAAGTCCAAATTCAAAATGGAATCTCTCAGGGCAGTGATCTCCAGTCTGGGGGAAGGAGATTTCATGGTTTCAGTGGACATAAAGGATGCCTACTTACATGTTCCCATTTATCCTCCGCATCAGGCTTACCTGAGATTTGCGATTCAGGATTGTCATTACCAATCCACGGCTCCGAGGATTTTCACCAAAGTGATGGCGGAAATGATGGTTCTCCTTCACAAACGAGGAGTCACTATTATCCCGTAGTTGGACGATCTCCTGATAATGGCGAGATCCAGGGACCAGTTGGTGCAAAACATTGCTCTTTCCCTGACAGTTCTTCAACAACATGGTTGGATCCTAAACTTGCCAAAGTCGCAGTTGCTTCAAACAACGTGATTGTCGTTTTTGGGAATGATACTGGACACAGAACTTCAGAGAGTTTTTCTTCCAGTGGAAAAGGCCCTGGAGATCCAGAGTCTGGTCAAGTTCTAAAACCAGCAAGAGTGTCAATCCATCAATGCATTCGGTTGCTGGGGAAGATGGTTGCGGCCTACGAGGCCATTCCGTTTGGCAGGTTCCATGCTAGAGTGTTCCAGTGGGACCTGTTGGACAAGTGGTCCGGGTCCCACCTACACATGCACCGGAGGATAATACTGTCTTCCAAGACCAGGGTCTCACTCCTGTGGTGGCTGCACAGCTCTCACCTCCTAGAGGGGCGCAGGTTCGGGATCCAGGACTGGATCCTAGTAACCGCGGATGCAAGCCTCCGAGGGTGGGGGGCAGTCACGCTGGGAGAAAACTTCCAAGGAAGATGGTCAAGGCAGGAAACTTGTCTCCACATAAACGTTCTGGAGTTAAGGGCCATTTACAACGGCCTTCTGCAAGCGGAACATCTTCTTCGAGATCTACCCGTACTGATCCAGTCGGACAATGTAACAGCAGTAGCGTACATAAACTGTCAGGGCGGAACGAATAGCAGAGCAACGATGGCAGAAGCCACAAGGACTGTCAGCGATCTTCATTCCAGGAGTGGACAACTGGGAAGCAGACTTCCTCAGCAGACACGATCTCCATCCAGGAGAGTGGGGCCTCCACCAAGAAGAGGTGACAAGTCGTTGGGGAGTTTTTCAAGTAGACATGATGGCATCTCGTCTCAACAAGAAGCTTCAGAGATATTGTTCCAGGTCAAGGAACCCTCAAGCCATAGCAGTGGATGCACTGGTGACACCGTGGGTGTTTCAGTCAGTGTATGTATTCCCTCCACTTCCTCTCATTCCAAAAGTTCTAAAGATCATAAGAAGAACAAAGATTCAGGCGATCCTCATTGTCCCAAACTGGCCAAGGAGGGCTTGGTATCCAGATCTTCAGGAATTACTCATAGGAGATCCCTGACCTCTTCCTCTGCGCAAGGAACTGTTACAACAGGGGCCGTGCGTGTATCAGGACTTACCGTGGCTACGTTTTACGGCATGGCGGTTGAGCGCAAAATCCTAGCCCGTAAGGGTATTCCCAGTGAAGTCATTCCCACACTTATTCAGGCCAGAAAAGGGGTAACGTCGTCTAAACATTACCACCGTATTTTGAGAAAATATGTTTCTTGGTGTGAATCCAAGAAGGCTCCTACGGAAGAGTTTCAACTAGGACGTTTTCTCCATTTTCTACAAGCAGGTGTGGATGCGGGCCTAAAATTGGGCTCAATTAAGATACAGATTTCAGCCTTATCGGGTTTTCTTTCAGAAACAATTGGCCTCCCTTCCAGAAGTTCAGACTTTCGTGAAGGGCGTGTTGCACATCCAACATCCATTTGTGCCTCCAGTGGCACCATGGGATCTTAATGTCGTGTTGCAGTTCCTTCAATCACATTGGTTTGAACCTTTACAGAAGGTGGAGTTGAAGTTCCTCACTTGGAAAGTGGTCATCCTGTTGGCCTTGGCATCTGCATTGTCTCACAAGAGCCCTTATTTGATCTTCCTTGAAGATAGAGCTGAATTGAGGACACGTCAGCAATTTCTACCGAAGGTGGTTTCCTCTCTCCACATGAACCAACCTATTGTGGTACCTGTGGCTACGGACGCTTTTGCTGAGTCAAAGCCTCTGGATGTGGTCAGAGCTTTGAAGATTTATGTCGCCAGATGAGGAAAACAGAGGTTCTGTTTGTCCTGTATGCTCCCAACAAGATTGGGTGTCCTGCTTCCAAGCAGACCATTGCGCGCTGGATCTGTGGTACGATTCAGCTTGCTCATTCCACGGCAGGATTGCCGTTACCGAAATCGGTGAAGGCCCATTCTACTAGGAAGGTGGACTCGTCCTGGGCGGCTGCCCGGGGGGTCTCAGCATTACAGCTTTGCCGAGCAGCTACTTGGTCGGGATCAAACACTTTTGCTACCTTGGCCGATGATGACCTCATGTTTGGTCAATCGGTGCTGCAGAATCATCCGCACTCTCCCGCCCGTTCTAGAGCTTTGGTATAACCCCATGGTTCTAATGTGATCCCAGCATCCTCTAGGACGTATGAGATAGTAGGATTTTAATACCTACCGGTAAATCCTTTTCTCTTAGTCCATAGAGGATGCTGGGCGCCTGTCCCAGTGCGTACTGTATCTGCAGTTATTAGTTGTGGTTACACACATGTTGTGTTACGTTTATTGTCAGCATGTTGCTGCAATTGTTCATGCCGTTGGCTTGTGTTCTGTTGAATTCCACGTTGTGCGGCATGCTTGAGGTGTGAGCTGGTATGAATCTCACCTTAGTTTAACAATAAATCCTTTCATCGAAATGTCCGTCTCCCTGGGCACAGTTCCTATAACTGGAGTCTGGAGGAGGGGCATAGATGGAGGAGCCAGTTCACACCCTTTCAAAGTCTTAAAGTGCCCATGTCTCCTGCGGATCCCGTCTATACCCCATGGTTCTAATGTGACCCCAGCATCCTCTACGGACTAAGAGAAAAGGATTTACCGGTAGGTATTAAAATCCTATTTTTTATATATATATTTTTTGTGGTGCAGGATAATACAAAAATACATACCTACTGTCGTCTTTTCTGATTGAGCATAACCCAGAGGAAAACCAAAAATCCACGTGGATGGCTCCCTTTGCATAATGTCAAAATATACAATAAGGCTGCCTGCTCAATAAACGGGAAATCAATAAGGAGCAGTTACTCTGCTCTATCCATAACCCCTGTTTCACCTGTACTTTTGGGGAACTGCAAGTACAATATGAAATTTGGTTGTTCCCCTCTGCCATCACCCAATGTAGTGCATTCCCCACATAAACAACGGGTGTGGTTCATCAAATCGACAGTGTTTAGGTCGACAATGTTTAGGTCGACCACTATAGGTCGACAGTCACTAGGTCGACATGGATGGAAGGTGGACAGGGTTTCTAGGTCGACGTGTGCTAGGTCGACAGGTCTAAAGGTCGACATGAGGATTTTTTTATTTTTTTTTGGTGTAGTTTTCTTCGTAGAGTGACCGGGATCCCAAATTAGTGCACCGCGTCCCCTCGCATGGCTCGCTTCGCTCGCCATGCTTCGGGCATGGTGCCTTCGCTCCGCTACCGCTTCGCTCGGCACACTTTACCGTTCCAATCGTAGTCCACGTGGATCGTTAAGTATAAAAAAAATTAAAAAAAGGAAAAAAATGTGAAAAACTCATGTCGACCTTTAGACCTGTCGACCTAGAAACCCTGTCGACCTTCCATCCATGTCGACCTAGTGACTGTCGACCTAAACATTGTCGACCTAGACACTGTCGATCTTCAGACCGGATCCCATAAACAACTGTATTACTTTGCAGAGATGTGTACTGTGCTTCTTGTTTCTGCAGACATGGCTCTGGTTCTTCCATAAAGAAGCTGGTGGTAACTGAAAGAGGTTTCTTATACTCTGGGAAACCACAACTATTTTTTATGTTCAATAAACCACTGCAGTGTATGATAGTGCAGAGTTGAATAAACATAACAAAACAAAAAAAAAAAAAAAAAAAACAGGTTTGGCTGGTTTAAACCAAATGGTTTTAAAAAATAAATGAAAAAAAGCCTATTATAAGGGAATCCCCCTGGTATTATTCCTCATCCTTATTGCTTGTAACAGAGGTTCTCAACGTGCTCCTCAAGGCACCCCAACGGGGCCGATTTGATTGTGGCACGCACCACCTGCTGGTTGTGTAAAGGAATAGGCGTCTATCGGAGCTATTCAATTGTTTTTTTAGACCCCCATTAGCCACTGCAGTCACATTTTTTTTTCTCGCAGTCCCAGGAGGACCGAGAAAAAATGTGTAATTTCCGTGAACCTCAGGGTCCCTTCTCTACTTTTCAGATATACTGTGCTCACATTCTAGAGACCTGCTTAATATAGAATTGGATACCACTGGGCTAATGAAGCGGCAGACTGACTTTCATGCTCTTACCATGAATACCATATTAACATGTAAAAATGAATGAACAGTTCGTTTAAACTCCTATATGGATATGCACTTGAAAATTTGGCGTAGAGCATATTTCACTTTGAAATATATTATTGGTGCTGCCACTACCTCTAATTGTTGTAAGTGTAATACCCCAGATGCAGATGTTGCCTCAGGAGCTGCCCGTTAGTACAAATTTTATGGAAAGATCTTCAGAGCTATATAGCAAATATTTTGGAGATTACTTTTTAAATTTCTAAAGAATGGGCGTTTTGGAACTTATACCCCTGCAGTCATGCTGTATTACTAATAATGAAAGGAAATTGTCGCCTTCTCACCAAATTAACTGCTACCACCAAAAAAAATATTTTTTTTATCCGACTGAATAATGCCGTCACCCTCTCCAATGTCATTGCTTCCTAGGGCATCCTTTTTGTTAATGAAGGATTGGACAGAGGCGTCTCTCCATAAGGAAAAGTCTGTTGAGACATTTTTTGACACATGGCTCCCATACATACATATTTTGAAAGAAGTTTTAAGGAAATGTTTTCAGATAACTTTCTGGTACAATTTAGAATTTATTACTAATGGTGCTCCTTTTTAAGTGTATTTACTATTCTGTATTCAGAAATTTGTTTTTATTACTGATTTGGATGTTATTAATGACAGTTTAGTCAGACACGCAATGTTCCTTATTCTATGCAAGTTTTTCAGTGGCTACCTCCCTTATTTTATTTTTTTAAGGGCCATACTATCTCTTTGACGAAAGTGTTGATTTAACCATAACCCTGTCTACACTTAATGTATTTTTGTATTTTCTAGATTTGTCCTTTTATAGTACTTTCGTCATTTCTGTACAAGTATATACACTGTTTATGCTTAATACCAACCGTTTAATAAATTGTTACAAAAAAAAAAAAGGTGTGAGTTTGGGCACACATTCAAGCACTCTAGACTGGTTTGGGCCCTTTGCGCGGCTAAATCCGAAGCTGTCGGGCACTTTAACTGGTAATGGGTGTCTTATCAGAGCAACAATTGAATAGCTCTGATAGACACCCTTTGCTATAGATGCTATAGACACCCAGCAGGGGGCGCAGGGCACAAATCGGCCCCTGTATGTTTGTATGTTGACTACTCTATTTTCCCAGCTTAGTAAAAAACATAGACTTCAGTGAAACTTTGCCTTTATAATTGATCATCTCTGTTTTTCCAGCAATGTTTCCAACAGATCTGGGGCGTTATGTAATGGAGTCCGAGTGTGCCCGATGTGCGGGGTGCCGGTCAAACGCAACGTTTTTTTTTTTTTAAAGGGGCAGTCATTTACAAGGCGTAGTTATGCCTCTTTTAAAAACGTCCGAGTTCAGCCGGCATCCCGCACGTCGGGCGAACTCAGACTCCATTACATCCTGCCCCTAGTCTGTAAAATTTTGTAAATATAAGATCCGGTTTTTAGGTCTACCACTATTGGTCGACATGGTAATTGCCGACATGAGTTTTTCAAGATTTTTTTTAATTTTTAGAACTTTTTCATACTTTACCATCATTGTGGACTACGATTGGGAACAGTTACCTTGCCAGAAGAATGGCAGATAAAGAGCTACACTCATTGGGGGTCCTTATGCTAATAGTTATAAACTGACACCACAAAAAGCTGCAAAAAACAAAACAAAACTCATGTCAACCTTTTTCTCATGTCAACCTTTTGGGTTCAACCTAATGAACCATACCCTGTAAAAAGTACTGTGCAAAACATTGTTGCTGGTGTCCAATTTAGTACCATGGGGTATAGACGGGTCGTTTGGGAACCACTGGCACTTTAAGAGTTTAATAGTGTGGGCTAGCTCCTCCCTCTATGCCCCTCCTACCAGACTCAGTTTGGAAAATGTGCTTGGAGGAGCCGGTCACAGTTAGGGGAGCTACTAGGGGTTTTCTTCGTTTTTTATTTTTTAGAGTTAGGGAGGCTGCTGGCAACAGCCTCCCTGCTTCGTGGGACTTGGGGGGGGGGGGGGGGGGGGCGGAGAGTAGGAACCAACTTCCTAAAGAGTTAATGGTTCTCTACTCCGCTGACAGGACACTGAGCTCCTGAGGGTGATGATCACAAGCCCACGAGGCGACCGCTCACTCCCGCAGCACGGCCGCTACCTCCTAACAGAGCCAGAAGAAAGAAGAGTGGTGAGTACAGCACCGGCGTCCTGGTTACACTGTCGATGGCGGCGCAAGGATGGGAGCGCAGCACTGACAGGCTGCACTCCAGGAAGGCTAAGCAACACTCTGTGTAGGCGCTGTGAGGGGCGTCCTGAGCCAACGTGGATCACCCTACACTGGTCACGCTGCTAACAGTGGCTAATCCTGCTGTTAGCTCTCGGAAACCTCAGGCCAGTTTAAACATTTAGTGCGGGAAGCATCTCCGAGCGGATCCAGCACTCGCCAGCTCCATTTTCTCCATGCAAGGACGCTGACAGGGAGCGCTGCCCTCCACATAACTCCATTGCCTCACGGTACCAAGGTGTTATAGACAGGGGGGAGGGGGAAGAGTGTGCTATCTACACTAACTACTCTATTAAGGGTAGTTAGAGCCGGGCTTTTATCATAACTGCCTTCAGGGGTGCTGTGTGGCTGGTTTCTTATAATCTGTGTCTCTCTGAAGGTGCCCTGGGGGAATCTGTGTCTGACATTTTCCTGTGTGTTTGTAAGTGTGTATGTCCCATATTACCATGTCTAAGGACTCTGTGTCCTGTGCTGCAGAGTGCAGAGTGTTTCTACTAGGATGTCCCATACTGAAAGGGAGACGCAGGTTTAAAAAAAAAAAAAATCTGTGGAGGGCCCACTACTATGGACCCACCTACATACCCTCAAAAACGTACACTTGCCCAGATAATGCAAGTTGACACGGGCACCGTGATACTGTGGACGGTGATGGGGATATGCAGGGGGAAGATGCATCCCTTGCTAAAGGGGTGCAATTGATGATTGAAACAATTAGGGATGTGTTGCATATTTCTGATAAAGTGCCTGTGCAAGAAGAAGAATATTATTTTACAGTAAATAAGAAATCCTCGCTTAGCTTCCCTGCTTCTAAGGAGTTAAACTCCTTGTTTGAAAAGTCCTGGGAAATCCAAGAGAAAAAATTCCAGTTTCCTAAAAGAATTCTCATAGCTTTTCCCTGAAGAGGACAGAAAAAAGTGGGAAAACCCACCTATAGTTGACGCTTCTGTATCTAGATTGTTAAAAAAGGTGTTTTTTTACCTGTTCCTGGTTCAACCGCCTTAAAGGAGCCGGTTGACTGCAAGATTGAGACTACGCTCCAAATCACTATACACGGCTACAGGTGTGGCATTAAGGCCCACTATTGCTTGTGCGTTGATTTCTAAAGCTATAGTAAAGTGGTCAGGCACATTACTTGAGGATTTACATATTATGGATAGGAGTGACATTGACTTGTTTTTACGTCCCATACAGGATTCTGCAGGTTTCATGGTGGAGGCCATGAAGGACATTGGCCTGTTTTAATGCAAGGGCTACTTCCATGTCCGTCTCTGCACGCAGAGTACTCTGGCTACGCCAATGGACTGCAGAAGCGGAATCCAAGAAAGGTGTGGAGAACCTACCCTTCACAGGTCAGGCTCTGTTTGGGGAAGCTCTGGATGCGTGGATATACACGGCAACTGTGGTAAAGTCAGCCTTTCTTCCATCCGCAGCTGCAGCGGCCCGGAAGTCTTATCCTACGCCTACACTGCAAACCTTTCGGACTGCTCCATCTTGTGGCAACCAGAGTTATGACATTGCACTGTGACAATTTCTCCAATTAACTCTTAAACCGACACTTTACTCCTTCTCATCAATTTCTTATTTTGTATACCTTGCAGTCCTTATAGTGTATTCTGTATTATGTAAGGGCCTAAAATTTGACTGTAGTTATGCCACAACTTCACTATTGGCGGTGGCCTGAGCCACGTGGGGGTCAGTTCGCAACGACGACTATCTTCCTCATATGATACTCTGACTAAATGTGCAACATATAATCTTGATCTAGACCGATAATACGGTGTTACTTTAGCTGGTTCTATGGTGAGAAATAAAAAAATCTAAAACTAAACCGGAGGGGACCCCGAAACATCCCAGGAGACTAACTTCTGACCTTCGCCAGTTTCTTCAATCCCAAACTACTCCTGACTCCGCTCTTAGCTGTTCTACACCTAACGCCATATCTCCCTCCACCTCTTCAGGAAACATGTCTAACTCCTCCACACCGGCCTCTTTTCCCAATTAGGAGATTAGTGAGATACTTTTACACATCAAGTTACTGCCAACAAAGCAGGACTTCCAATCCCTGGAGAACCGTCTACTCGCAACCATTAGGCAAGAGGTTGCCACTATACAAACTGATATGGCCCAATTGGCTACCCGCACCGATTCTCTAGAGGAACACGAGTCTGTGACGATCGATACTCTCTCTCGCTTTGAAGGTGTCATCTTCCATCAAATGTTAGAAATAAACACTCTCAAGGCCCGCCTTGAGGACTTGGATAATCGTGGGAGGCGGAACAATATTAGGGTCAAAGACCTCCCTGAAGATATTCAACCATCCAGCCTGGTTGATGTCCTCACAAAGATTTTCGGAGAGCTGCTAGGTCTAAACCCTGACTCTGTTCTTCGCTTTGATAGATCTCACCGTGCACTACGACCTGAGGGCCTTCCTACAAAAAAACCTTGAGACGTGGTATGTAGACTCCACTACTATACACAAAAGGAAGACATTTTTGCGGAAAACACGCCAGCTTGACGGTGTCGACTTCAATGGGGTCAAGATTCAAATATTTCCCGACCTGGCATGGTCTACCCTCCAGCAACACTGAGCATTGAAACCACTTACCGATGTCCTGCGCAAATCAGACTTAAAATATCGTTGGGGATACCCTTTCTCACTTCAACTCGCACACAACGGCAATTTTATTCTCCAAAAACCAGCCGATTTGCCTACCTTCTTTTCCTCGATCGGTCTCCAACCAATTGAGCTCCCTGACTGGGAATCATTCCATGGTCAATTAGAGCTCCCACTACTTCCCTCCAAGGATGACCTTTGGCAACAACCTTCCACTTCGAGGAGAAGACGCAAATCCCCATTACAGTCCCAACCTGCGGAAGTGACTTGAACCTTCATCGCAATATTGATAGATGCTGAAATATTACTTGTTCTTATTTTCTAGCATAACTCATATGCTCTCTTGCTGATCGCACTTTAATTAGTGGTTTGCTAGCGATGTTTATAATATATTTTTTCCTACTAGATGCAATGCCTCCTAGAGGCTCAGCTTCTTCTGTTGTTTATATACTTTTATTGCTTTAATCCGATTACCGTTGTTTGTATCAGGAGTATCCCTCACATCAGATTCCCTGTTATGTAACTGTTCATTCCTAACGTTATTCATAGTTTACTAACTTGTCGTCGGGGTCTCGGGTCTCCTTCTAACCCCCCTATACGCTGCATTTCCGATTTTATTGGACCAGGAGTTGGCCGGAAACCACTCTTGGCCCAATTGCAGTATATTCTCCAGAATTACTTGTTTTAAGTCCTCGACTTTTTGACTTATATTTCCATTGTACAATGCCTGAATTGCTGTTTCTTGCTCTTCCCCTTCTTTTTCTTACCCTGAGATCCAGTGAGCAGAACCTTTCTCTTGTACACCCCAGTTTATGCTTATACCCATGACAGGCCACAACACTTTAAAGATTGCTTCTTTTAATGTTAAAGGACTAAATATACCTGAGAAGAGGTTGAAATTACTGAAATGTCTCAGAGACGATAAGGTGGACGTTGCCCTTATCCAGGAGACGCACATTAGATCTGGGCGTGCCCCTTCACTCAAATGTCATTATTAGCCACACATTTTTACGTCAAACTTCTCTTCTGGGAAAACCTTGCGAGTAACGATCTTACTAGCCAGACATCTCCCTATTAAAAATATTTCTTCACATAAACTGGTAGAGGGGAGGGGTTTGCTGGTCACTTGTAAGATTTATAATCAACTCTACTCCTTTTTAAATATTTATGTCCCTAATACAAAACAACCATCCTTCATTTCCTCCATACTTGAGTCCGCTGAGCCCGTTCTAGAGGGGATAGTGGTGATGGGAGGTGATCTGAATTGGCCTCTAGACCCGACAAAAGACACCTCCAATAATCCTCGTATAGATCTGGGAAGGACTATAGAAGGTTGAGACACATCCTTCTAGATCACCAGCTCATGGATGTATGGAGACTTTCTCACCCAACAGACCTTGATTACACTTCTCTTATGCACATCAAACCTACTCTAGGATAGACTATATGTTCTTGAACCACCATTACCTACATCTCCTATCGGATGTTTCTATAGGACCAATAACTTGGTCCGACCATGCTCCCGTTTTTCTACAGCTTTCGCTCCCTCAATCCCCAAAGACACAATGGACATGGCGTTTTAATGACACGCTCCTACAAGACTCCTACTGTAAAATTCAACTAGAATCTGCTGTAGACACCTACATCAAAATTAATGATCTTGAAGATATTTCTAAATTATCAGTGTGGGAAGCACACAAATGTGTTCTAAGGGGTACTTGTATACAACTTGGCTCTTTTAAAAAAAAAAAAAAATAAACACAAAAGAAAGCAGACCTTGACAAAATTAATAGAAACGCCCCACAAACAATCCAGATCTCCCACTTATTGTGTTGAACTTGAGGAAGCTCGCGCTTCTCTTAATAGTCTTCTTCGGGATCAACTTAAACTCTCGTATAGCAAATGCTGACGTCGTCACTATCAATGGGGCAATAAGCCCGGGAGACTTCTGGCAAGGGCTCTTCGTGAACAGAGAGCCACTACCTTCATTCACGCCATCAAAGATTAATTTGGTCAAACCCATAACGATGCACCCGCAATAGCCGAGTCATTTAAGTCCTACTATTCCAAACTACCGGTATATAACCTTTGCAGATGTTAGCAACCTGACTTTGTAATCTCCTAGAACGCCGGTCACAAATTACCTAAAATTGATAGACTACCCCACTCTGACACAGGTGAGGCAGAACTTCTTGACGAGCCCTTTCTTGTCGAAGAAGTGGTTAAAGCCATTGAATCCTCTCCATTAGGTAAGAGTCCAGGCCCTGATTGATTTACCATGGCTTACTATAAATCATTCAAAGACAGGCTTGCCCCTCTTCTTACACGCGCATTCAACGTAATATCTGACACAGTTCATTTTTCGACACATTCGTTGGAAGCACACATCACTGTTCTTCCTAAAGATGTTAAAGACCGAAGTTTATGCCCCAGCTACAGACCCATTTCCTTATTAAATATTGATTTGAAGTTATTTGCCAAGTTAATTTCAAACCGTCTAAAGTTACTCCTCTCCAGACTGATTCATGGAGATCAGGTCAGCTTCGTTCTGGGGTGTGAAGCCAAAGATAATACTACCAAAGTCATTAATATGATACATTACGCTCTACAATCCCCGACACCCTCAATATTGGTTTCTACAGATGCTGAGAAAGCTTTCGACAGGGTTGATTGGGGATTAATGACTGGTATTTTGCGAAATCTGGGACTTGGCCGTACCTGTCTCCATAGAATCCTGGCCCTATATGAATTCCCGACTGCGAGGGTTAAGGTTAACGGCTCACTCTCTAACTCATTTAAAATTTCCAACGGAACCAGGCAGGGATGCCCCCTTTCCCCCTTGCTATTCGTATTATGCATAGAGGCTCTGGCTAGAGCGATACGACTTAATCCAAATATTTTGGTTTTAAAGATGGGTGATCAAGAATACAAACTTGCTTTATTTGCAGACTATCTACTAGCCCTGATCTCCAACCCTGTTGTTTCTCTTCCAAACTTGATTGCAGAATTCCATGAATTTGGAGATCTCTCAAATTTTAAAATTAACTTTTCCAAATCGGTCGCCATGAATCTCAATACCCCAGGGACTGTGGTTGACAATCTGAAACATTCATTCCCCTTTTCATGGCATGTCTCCAAATTGAAATATCTAGGAGTACAAATTTCTCAGGACCTCTCCTAATTGTCCCTGCCTGGTTCCGTTGGAAATTTTAAATGAGTTAGAGAGTGAGCCGTGAGCCGTTAACCTTAACCCTCGCAGTCGGGAATTCATATAGGGCCAGGATTCTATGGAGACAGGTACGGCCAAGTCCCTGATAGACACCTGTGGGGTCTCCTGAAATTCTCTTATAAAAGGTTGTATCATTAAGTTGTCTATAGGCCTCAGAGAGATAGTCTTCAAGGTTCTGAGGATTTTTCACCTATTTCTTATCTTCTTAATTCTAATACAATAGGTTTGAAGTTTACTGGTAATTTCAATTGACTTTTTACTGAAATTACCAGTAACCTTCAAACCTATTGTATTAGAATTAAGAGGATAAGTGAGACGTGAAATAGGTGAAAAATCCTCATCCCAAACAAAAAATAAATCGTCAATATATCTACCATAGAGGATCAGGCCCGCACCAAAATCGCCACCCCATATCTGGTGTTCTTCGAGGTCCGAAAGAATGGCACTTAAGAAATTAATGAAAGATGAGGAAATTATTATTAAACAAGCCGATAAAGGCGGTAGCCTGGTCATTCAGAACCTTGAAGACTATCTCTCTGAGGCCTATAGACAACTTAATGATACAACCTTTTATAAGAGAATTTCAGGAGACCCCACAGGTGTCTATCAGGGCGAATTAAAGTCCCTATTAGAAAAGGCACTGAGTGAGGGTAACATCAATAAAGAAACTTTCCTATTTTTAATGGTTAAATATCCAGTAGTACCTATATACTACCATTTGCCTAAGTAAATTCAGTAAAAAGTCAATTAATTTTCTTGATATTGGAGTCAGTATTCAGGATTCTAAGATTATCACCTCCACATACGTTAAAGATGTGGATTGTAACAACTATTTACACTTCACAAGTAGTCATTATAAACCGTGGAAATTAAATATACCAAAGGGACAGTTCCAACGGTTGCGTCGGAACTGCTCCACAAATGAGTTGTTCACTAGTCAAGCAGAAATAATGTATGCCGCATTTGTTAAACAAGGGTATCCCTTAGAGGTTTTAGATAAAGCCCTGAGAGAAATTCAACTCAAACCCAGGGCTTCATTGATTCATCCAGAAAGGGAGGTAGCGAAGAATGAATCTTCGAGTAGGACTGATGAGAGGTCAATATCCTTTATTACTCAATTTAATAGAGCTGCAGGGGATATTAAAAGGATAATTACTAGAAATTCGGCGATTTTGAAATCAGATAAACTACTAGAAACGTCATTGACTGGAAGGAATCTAGTTATTTTCAGAAAAGCCAATTCTCTCAAACAGAAACTAGCACCTAGTTTATTTACTAGAAGATCTAAAATTGCTGGAGAGAATTTATTTAGTTTACCACCAAAACCCATTGGCTTTTTTTAGATGTGGGAGGGATAGATGTACCACTTGCTCTTTTGCTGAAAATAAGTGTAATCGCATTAAGTCCTTCAGTAGATTAGAAGAATTTGAGATAAAGGGCTTTATGAATTGTAGGACTAATTATGTGATCTATGTTATACAATGCAGATGTGGGCTGCAATATGTAGGCCGCACTATTCGTCCTCTCCATGAAAGGTTCATGGAGCATAAAAGGAATATAACAAAGAATCTCAAAACCCACAGTTTATCTAACCATGTTTATATGTGTCAGAAGGGAAATTTGAGTGGCCTAACTATTAGAGCAGTAGAACATATAAAACAAACCATGAGAGGTGGGGATAGATACAGAAGGCTTTGCATGCGCGAAGCCTTCTGGATTTTCCAATTACACACTTTGAGCCCACATGGTCTCAATGACACAGTGGAGCTCAACACCATTTAACCTTCTATCATTAGTTAGGGGAGTTCTATTTATTTCCCTAGGGGTGTTTGGGGGTTTCTCAAGGGATCCTGGTCAAGCTTTTAGTAAATTATGAGATTGGTGAGATTGGGTGGGCGGTTTTGGATCCACCTTTTCTTCAGGCAGGTCGAGTGTAAATTATCTCTCTGTCCCTGACTTAGATGTGGATCCACCCGCTCATTCTGCTTGGTTGTTTGTACATATCCAATGTACTATTGGGTAGTTATATTGGTAGTATGGAATTAAATTAATATCATTATGACAGATGTATTATCCAATTGTCTTTCTAATGTTTATATGGGTTAAGTTTACTCATTGGCCCTCATTCCGAGTTGTTCGCTCGCAAGGCGATTTTAGCAGAGTTACACACGCTAAGCCGCCGCCTACTGGGAGTGAATCTTAGCTTCTTAAAATTGCGAATGATGTATTCGCAATATTGCGATTACAAACTACTTAGCAGTTTCAGAGTAGCTTCAGACTTACTCGGCATCTGCGATCAGTTCACTGCTTGTCGTTCCTGGTTTGACGTCATAAACACACCCAGCGTTCGCCCAGACACTCCTCCGTTTCTCCAGCCACTCCCGCGTTTTTTCCGGAAACAGTAGCGTTTTTATCCACACGCCCATAAAACGCCGTGTTTCCGCCCAGTAACACCCATTTCCTGTCAATCACACTACGATCGCCGGAGCGAAGAAAAAGCCGTGAGTAAAAAAAACTATCTTCATAGCAAAATTACTTGGCGCAGTCGCAGTGCGAACATTGCGCATGCGTACTAAGCAGAAAAACGCTGCGATGCGAAGAAAATTACCGAGCGAACGACTCGGAATGAGGGCCATTATTCAGTGGTGGGGATAGGGATACTATTGTCCCCGAGGGGTCTGTTTTTGGCCCTCTTATAAGAAAACCATTATTCTGATATTCAAGTGTTATTTATTATTTATTTATTTATTTATTAACAGTTTCTTATATAGCGCAGCAAATTCCGTTGCGCTTTACAATTTGAGTTTTTATAAAGATCGGGTGGGTGGGTTTGGTCATTATTGTTTAGAGGTTTTTTAATATACATCCCAATATCCTTTTCTCTTTTGATATTGATATGGATCCATTTATGTATCTGTGGAACATTGATAATGTTTCGTTATGATGTTTACTCCATTCAATATGTTAAGATGCTTCTAGGGCTGTTACTGTCTTTTTAAAAAGGAAATGAAGTGTTTTCTGTCTGGCCAAGATATGTCAGTACCAAATTGCCTTATTTTTCCCCCCCTTTTTTTCCCTTATTTTGGATTCGTCCAACATATTGTTAGCCAATGTGTACATATTTATTTATGAATGTCATGATGTATTTTCTTTATATCATAATATATTTCATTTTTATTTTTATTTACTTTTTGATTTTAATTTGTGTATATTTTCCTTTCACTTTTAAATAAATTATATGAATACATGTCATATTTTATATGTAAGAATGTATTGCTGTCTCCTCTATTAGATATCTATCTGCCTTTTTGTTTATATATAGTCATTATTATTATATATATTTATGCTATAATGATGTAAGAATATATTAATTATTTTTGTGCTAAATTGATTTAAAGGAAGTATAACTATGTTTTTAAATAAGACTGATTTGTATTTATATATCTTAGTATATGTGCTTTTAGATATTATACACACACACACACGTTCCCAGTATTGAGCCAAACAGGTGGATACTCGGGTGACTGCACTTATGATTTAATTAACTCCTGGTCCCTATAAGAATGGAGACTGGGTGGTAACCGAATACTTTCTCCCTCTGAGGAAATGACCAGTGTACGTAGGTTGAGAAACGCGTCAGGGTCTTTTCGGACTTGGGATCCCGGCACTCTCCATTTGTGCTTTTGATATTCATCACAATTTCTGCACCGCACCAGTGGATTCGTTTTCATCACAGCCACCTGCAGTGGTCCACCTTGCTAAACGGGGACCGTGGCCGTCATCTATTCCACTCGGGAGTTTGCGGTACAGCCGTCTGGTGCATGGTGATTTTCAGTGCCGTGAAGCTGAACTCATCCGGATGCGGTAAGCGGCTATTTTATTGAAAAATTCCACAAGTGTGCTTTAGGGAGAGCGGTAGACGGAGCCGCTGTAAAGCACACTGGAAGACGGATTTCTATATACAAAGCTGCTATCCTTTTGGAATATAAAGTGCTGGAGCAAGCAGCACATCTGTTATCTGATAATCCAATATAAATGATTTTCCGGAATAAATAACTTTTTAGAAGTGAATAATCTGCAAAAAAAGTTATTTAAAACACAAATTGATGAACTCATTGCTCTAAATAGAAGGAGCTTTTGACTGCCTAATTCGGAATCCATTATTGCATTAAATGGACTGTAAGCTGGAGGATCCCATTTGTTCATAATTTTATGTTTGATCAATTACACATATATATAATATATTGTTTTCCTTGTGCAGTTTTAATTAAATATTGTCAATTCAGTCTGCTTGCGCTCTCTACTTCCTTGTTTTTTTTGTTGTCTTTGTAGGTTTGCTATTACCTATATTTTTGAGAGCAGCGAGCAGCATGTCAGCCTAGGCTCTTAGAGGCGCCTTTATTTTCTCTTTTGGAGTTTTCTTTAAACGACTCTCCACTTTTAAATTCTATACAAACAGATTATCAAAAATGGCGTTCCCTGCATCTGTCTTGGTTTGGTAGGATAAGTGTAGTTAAAATGAACTCCCTCCAAAATTTTTTATATCTCCTACAAACACTTCCTATCCATATTCCCACTACATGCTTCACGCAATTCAAAGTCTTGATACGCAAATTTGTTTGGGGACGATCTCATACCAGATTCAAACTTGACATTCTCTTCAGACGGAAACACATGGGTGGCATGCAGCTTCCTCATATTCCCGGCTACTACCAGGCCATACTTTTAAACAGAGTCCTAGCCTGGACTCGTGCAAAAGGCACTAAACTTTGGGTCTCCCTGGAGGAAAAAAAGCTTTGCTCACTAAATTGAGATTGCTCCATGGCTACCTCACCTACCAAGAATAGATCACCCTACTATTACTCCCACCCTTACCATGTGGAAAAAACTACGCTTATAACTCTGACTTTTCCCCTGGCCTTCACACTGTCTCTTTCAAATTGTGGGCGGAGGCAGGGATTTTTAGAGTAGGTCAATTGATAGGACCAGGTGGGTTGCGCTCATTCTCTGACATTCAAGCACTTTGGCCTCTACCGCATTCTGAATTCTAGAAATTTTTACAATTACATCATTTCCTGTTTTCAGTTGGTAAAAATACTATATTACCAAGAAATCTTACACCTTTTGAACGATTATGTGTTGATCCCCAACCCCCTTCACATACTATTTCACAACTTTATGTAACTCTTATTGAAAATCTTTTTTTTAATCCATACTCGTTTGTAGTTGCATGGGAAAAAGAATTACAGGGACTGGTTTCTGACCTAGATTGGGTGACAATATTCCGCAATACTCACGCAAGTTCTTTGTGTTTGGCAACGCTTGAGACCCTTTATAAGATTATATGCCGTTGGTATAGGATTCCGGTAACCTTACACAAAATGTACCCTGCTATATCCAATAATTGCTGAAGATGCAGGTCTGATATAGGCAGCTTTCTCCACATTTGGTGGGAGTGCCCGGCTCTCTCTACCTTCTGGTCTGATCTATTTACATGTACTGAAGCTATACTGAAGGGCGCAGTACCTAGAGATCCCGGTGTCTGGTTGCTAAACGTTACCACAGCAAACACTATGACATACAAACACTCTATTCTAAGACAATTTAACAATGCTGCTAAGGCAGTCATACCTACCCTCTGGAAATCGTCAAGGGCTCCCTCAGTGAGAGACTGGTTTAGGAGGATTGACTACTATATGGAGATGGAAGATATTATTTCATTTCGATTTCCCAACAACATGGTCACCTTGGCTGGAATTCAAAGGTACCCCATTATATTGATACTACTTAGACAATATTCATCCTCCAACTTCATAAAATAGATGATTTTCCAATTAGCATAGGCCCCACTTTACAGTTACAAGAGCAGATACTCCATTTTACTCCTCTTAATTTTGTCTTATTGGTTCTCTGGTTCCTCTACTTTCTTCTCTCTCTCTCTCTCTCTCTCTCTCTCTCTCTCTCTCTCTCTCTCTCTCTCTCTCTCTCTCTCTCTCTCTCTCTCTCTCTCTCTCTCTCTCTCTCTCTCTTTACTATTTTCATCCATTTTCTCTTCTCACATTGCAGATTTTCCTCCAGATTTTTCCTTTTCCTTCTCTCTTTCTCTTTGGTTCTGTTACATATTAAAAAAATATACACAAATTCGATTTTGTAATGAATGTTGATTTTATTATTGTACATGGCTAATTTCTTGTGAACCGAGTTTAATAAAAACAGTTTATACAACAGGTTCACAGGAACAGAAACCAGGTTCTGGTTCCTCAAAATCTTCAGCATGACACTGGACCTCCCAGCATGGACATAGGACAGGTGGGAGCAAGGCTAAAAGATTTAAGTCATGTCTGGGCGTCATCTTGCCTGGAACCCTGGCTGACAGATATTGTTCCCCGGGGGTACAGACTGGAGTTTCAGAAACTCCCACCTCACAGATTCTTCAAATCAGGCTTACCAGTTTCGCTGACAGAAAGTGCTATCCTACAGGAAGCCATTCAAAAATTGGTACAAACAAATGTCATTGTTCCTGTTCCACCTCACCTAATAACCAAGGGTTATTACTCCAACCTGTTTGTGGTACAGAAATCAGACTGTTCAGTAAGGCCTATTTTGAACCTGAAGTCATTGAACCCTTACTTGAGGGTTTTCCTTTTAAAGATGGAGTCTCTGAGAACGGTGATCTCGGGTCTGGAGGAGGGGGAATTCCTAGTATCCCTGGATATCAGGTATGCGTACCTTCACATTCCGATCTGGCCGCCTCACCAGGCCTATCTACGGTTTGCACTACAGGACTGTCACTATCAGGGTGTTCACCAAGGTCATGGTGGAGATAATGCAGGGAGTGAACATATTTCCATATCTGGACGAACTGCTGATAAAAGCATCTTCCAAGGATAAGCGTTGCAGATTATTGCACTCTCAACTCAACTACTCCAGAATCATGGGTGGGTCCTGAACCTTCCAAAGTCACATTTGGAACCAACAAGGAGACTGCCCTTCCTGGGGATGATACTCGATACAGAAGTGCAGAGGGTGTTTCTACCACTGGAGAAAGCATTGGTGATTCAATCAATGGTCCGGGATGTCTTGCGTCCAGCCGGGTATCGGTTCATCAGTGCATTCGCCTTCTGGGGAAGATGGTAGCCTCCTACGAGGCTCTACAGTTTGGAAGATTACATGCAATGTTCTTCCAGCTGGATCTCCTGGACAAGTGGTCGGGATCACATCTTCACATGCACCAGCGGATACGTCTGTCGCCGAAAGCCAGAATTTCACTCCTCTAGTGGCTGCAAACTTCTCACCTGCTCGAGGGCAGCAGGTTCGGGATTCAGAATTGGATTCTTCTAACCACGGATACAAGCCTCAGAGGTTGGGGAGCAGTCACCCAGGAGGAAAACTTCCAAGGAAGGTGGTCAAGTTAGGAATCTGTCCTTCCAATAAACATTCTGTTTATTAAGGTCCATCTACAACGGCCTTCTCCAAGCGGCACATCTTCTGCAAGATCGAGCCATTCATGTTCAGTTGGACAACGTCACGGCAGTGTCCTACATAAACAGGCAGGGCGGAACGAAGAGCAGGGCTGCAATGTCAGAGGTAACAAAAATCCTCCTCTGGGCAGAAAGGCACACAACGGCGCTGTCGGCGATCTTCATACCGGGAGTGGACAACTGGAAAGCGGACATCGTCAGCAGACACAATCTCCATCCAGGAGAAGGGGGCCTTCACCCGGAGGTGTTCGCAGAGGTAACAAGCCCATGGGGTGTACCTCAAATAGACATGATGGCCTCTCGCCTTAACAAGAAGCTTCGGAGGTACTGTTCCAAGTCAAGAGACCCACAAGCAATGATGGTGTTCGCCCTGGTGACTCCGTGGGTGTTCCCTCCACTTCCACTCATCCCAAGAGTTCTCAAACTAATAAAAAGATCAGAAATTCCGGCGATCCTCATTGCTCCGTACTGGCCAAGAAGGGCTTGGTACGTGGATCTTCTGGCATTACTGCTGAAAGATCTGAGGCCTCTTCCTCTTCGCGAGGACCTTCTACAACAGGGGCCGTTCGTCTATAAAGACTTACCGTGGTTACATTTGACGGCATGAAGGTTGAATGCCAGATTTAACTCGGAAGGGCATTCCGAACAGGGTTGTTTCTACTCTGATCCAAGCTAGGATGGAGGTAACGTCTAACCATTACCATCGGATTTGGGAAAAGTATGTCTCTTGGTGTGAATCCAAGAAGTTTCCTACAGTGGAGTTTCAACTGGGACGTTTTCTCCTCTTTTTGCAGGCAGGTGTGGATGTGGGCCTACGCTTGGGCTCCATCAAAGTCTAGATTTCAGCCTTGTCCATTTTCTTCCAGAAACAATTAGCTGCTATCCCTGAGGTTCAGACTTTCTTGAAAGGAGTTCTGCTCATCCAACCACCTTTTGTTCCTCCTATGGCACCTTGGGATCTCAATGTGGTGCTGCAGTTCCTGCAATTGGATTGGTTCGAACCTTTACAGGAGGTAGATGTAAAGTTTCTTACTTGGAAGGCGGTCACACTGTTGGCATTGGCATCTGCAAGACTTGTGTTGGAAATGGGGGCATTGTCGCACAAGAGCTCAGAACGTGTCAGCATTTTCTTCCAAAGGTTGTGTCGGCTATTCATATCAACCAGCCTATTGTGGTGCCAGTGGCTACTGACACCTCAATTACCTCAAAGTCCTTGGATGTTTTGCGGGCTTTGAAGATATATGTGAAGAGAACTTCTCGGCCCAGGAAATCGGACGCTCTATTTGTCCTTTATGATCCTAACAAGATTGGGTGTCCTGCCTGTAAGCAGATTTCTCGCTGGATCAGGCTTACTATCCAGCATGCTTATTCTACGGCAGGATTGCCGATTCCAAATTCTGTTCAGGCCCACTCTACTCGTAAGGTGGGTTCTTCCTGGGCAGCTGCCCGGGGTGTCTCGGCTTTACAGCTTTGCCGAGCAGCTACTTGGTCAGGGTCGAACATGTTTGCAAAGTTCTTAAAAAAATTGATTATTTGCCCTCTGAGGACTCAGGACTCAGTTCTGTAGGAACCTCGGCACTCTCCCTCCCTTACTGGGAGCTTTGGTACATCCCCATGGTACTAAATTGGACCCCATCATCCTCTAGGACGTAAGAGAAAATAGGATTTTAATTACCTACCGGTAATTCCTTTTCTCATAGTCCGTAGAGGATGCTGGGCGCCCGCCCAGTGCTTCGTATTCCTGCAAAGTTACTTGGTCTAGTATTGTTGGTTTAGCCATTGCTGAATTGTTCCAAGTTGGTTAGCTTGGCTTTCCTTTTTGTTATGTGTGAGCTGGTGTGAATCTCACCACTATCTGTGTTTCTCTGACGTCCTAAGTGGATGCTGGGGACTCCGTAAGGACCATGGGGAATAGCGGCTCCGCAGGAGACAGGGCACAAAAGTAAAAGCTTTAGGATCAGGTGGTGTGCACTGGCTCCTCCCCCTATGACCCCCCCCCCCCCCAAGCCTCAGTTAGGTTTTTGTGCCCGGCCGAGAAGGGTGCAATCTAGGTGGCTCTCCTAAAGAGCTGCTTAGAGTAAAAGTTTTGTTAGGTTTTTTATTTTCAGTGAGTCCTGCTGGCAACAGGCTCACTGCAACGAGGGACTTAGGGGAGAAGAAGTGAACTCACCTGCGTGCAGGATGGATTGGCTTCTTGGCTACTGGACATTAGCTCCAGAGGGACGATCACAGGTACAGCCTGGATGGGTCACCGGAGCCGCGCCGCCGACCCCCTTGCAGATGCTGAAGAGAGAAGAGGTCCAGAAATCGGCGGCTGAAGACTTCCCAGTCTTCTTAAGGTAGCGCACAGCACGGCAGCTGTGCGCCATTGCTCTCAGCACACTTCACACCAACGGTCACTGAGGGTGCAGGGCGCTGGGAGGGTCGCCCTGGGCAGCAATGAAAGTACCTATGCTGGCTAAAAATACATCACATATAGCCTCTGGGGCTATATGGATGTATTTAACCCCTGCCAGGTTGTCAGAAAAACGGGAGAAGAAGCCCGCCGAAAAGGGGGCGGGGCCTATTCTCCTCAGCACACAGCGCCATTTTCCTACACAGCTCCGCTGCTAGGAAGGCTCCCAGGCTCTCCCCTTTCACTGCACTACAGAAACAGGGTTAAAACAGAGAGGGGGGGCATTTTGTGTGGCGATATTATAATATATTAAGATGCTATAAGGGAAAACACTTATATAAGGTTGTCCCTGTATAATTATAGCGTTTTGGTGTGTGCTGGCAAACTCTCCCTCTGTCTCCCCAAAGGGCTAGTGGGGTCCTGTCCTCTATCAGAGCATTCCCTGTGTGTGTGCTGTGTCGGTACGTGTGTGTCGACATGTATGAGGACGATGTTGGTGAGGAGGCGGAGCAATTGCCTGTAATGGTGATATCACTCTCTAGGGAGTCGACACCGGAATGGATGGCTTATTTAGGGAATTACGTGATAATGTCAACACGCTGCAAGGTCGGTTGACGACATGAGACGGCCGGCAAACCAATTAGTACCTGTCCAGGCGTCTCAAACACCGTCGGGGGCTTTAAAACGCCCATTACCTCAGTCGGTCGACACAGACACGGACACTGACTCCAGTGTCGACGGTGAAGAAACAAACGTATTTTCCATTAGGGCCACACGTTACATGTTAAGGGCAATGAAGGAGGTGTTACATATTTCTGATACTACAAGTACCACAAAAAAGGGTATTATGTGGGGTGTGAAAAAACTACCTGTAGTTTTTCCTGAATCAGATAAATTAAATGAAGTGTGTGATGATGCGTGGGTTTCCCCCGATAGAAAATTATTGGCGTTATACCCTTTCCCGCCAGAAGTTAGGGCGCGTTGGGAAACACCCCCTAGGGTGGATAAGGCGCTCACACGCTTATCAAAACAAGTGGCGTTACCGTCTCCAGATACGGCCGCCCTCAAGGAGCCAGCTGATAGGAGGCTGGAAAATATCCTAAAAAGTATATACACACATACTGGTCTTATACTGCGACCAGCGATCGCCTCAGCCTGGATGTGCAGCGCTGGGGTGGCTTGGTCGGATTCCCTGACTGAAAATATTGATACCCTTGACAGGGACAGTATTTTATTGACTATAGAGCATTTAAAAGATGCATTTCTATATATGCGAGATGCACAGAGGGATATTTGCACTCTGGCATCAAGAGTAAGTGCGATGTCCATGTCTGCCAGAAGATGTTTATGGACACGACAGTGGTCAGGTGATGCAGATTCCAAACGGCACATGGAAGTATTGCCGTATAAAGGGGAGGAGTTATTTGGGGTCGGTCCATCGGACCTGGTGGCCACGGCAACAGCTGGAAAATCCACCTTTTTTACCCCAAGTCACATCTCAGCAGAAAAAGACACCGTCTTTTCAGCCTCCGTCCTTTCGTCCCCATAAGGGCAAGCGGGCAAAAGGCCAGTCATATCTGCCCAGGGGTAGAGGAAAGGGAAGAAGACTGCAGCAGGCAGCTCCTTCCCAGGAACAGAAGCCCTCCACCGCTTCTGCCAAGTCCTCAGCATGACGCTGGGGCCGTACAAGCGGACTCAGGTGCGGTGGGGATCGTCTCAAGAATTTCAGCGCGCAGTGGGCTCACTCGCAAGTGGACCCCTGGATCCTACAAGTAGTATCCCAGGGGTACAGATTGGAAGTTCGAGACGTCTCCCCCTCGCAGGTTCCTGAAGTCTGCTTTACCAACGTCTCCCTCCGACAGGGAGGCAGTATTGGAAACAATTCACAAGCTGTATTCCCAGCAGGTGATAATCAAAGTACCCCTCCTACAACAAGGAAAGGGGTATTATTCCACACTATTTGTGGTACTGAAGCCAGACGGCTCGGTGAGACCTATTCTAAATCTGAAATCTTTGAACACTTACATACAAAGGTTCAAATCAAGATGGAGTCACTCAGAGCAGTGATAGCGAACCAGGAAGAAGGGGACTATATGGTGTCCCTGGACATCAAGGATGCTTACCTCCATGTCCCAATTTGCCCTTCTCACCAAGGGTACCTCAGGTTCGTGGTACAGAACTGTCACTATCAGTTTCAGACACTGCCGTTTGGATTGTCCACGGCACCCCGGGTCTTTACCAAGGTAATGGCCGAAATGATGATTCTTCTTCAAAGAAAAGGCGTCTTAATTATCCCTTACTTGGACGATCTCCTGATAAGGGCAAGGTCCAGAGAACAGTTGGAGGTCGGAGTAGCACTATCTCAAGTAGTTCTACGACAGTACGGGTGGATTCTAAATATTCCAAAATCGCAGCTGATTCCGACGACACGTCTGCTGTTCCTAGGGATGATTCTGGACACAGTCCAGAAAAAGGTGTTTCTCCCGGAGGAGAAAGCCAGGGAGTTATCCGAGCTAGTTGGGAACCTCCTAGAACCAGGCCAAGTGTCAGTGCATCAATGCACAAGAGTCCTGGGAAAAATGGTGGCTTCTTACGATTCCATTCGGCAGATTTCACGCAAGAATTTTTCAGTGGGATCTGCTGGACGAATGGTCCGGATCGCATCTTCAGATGCATCAGCGGATAATCCTGTCTCCAAGGACAAGGGTGTCTCTTCTGTGGTGGGGGCAGAGTGCTCATCTACTAGAGGGCAGCAGATTCGGCATTCAGGACTGGGTCCTGGTGACCACGGATGCCAGCCTGAGAGGCTGGGGAGCAGTCACACAGGGAAGAAATTTCCAAGGAGTGTGGTCAAGTCTGGAGACTTCTCTCCACATAAATATACTGGAGCTAAGGGCAATTTACAATGCTCTGAGCCTAGGAAGACCTCTGCTTCAAATTCAACCGGTGCTGATCCAGTCGGACAACATCACGGCAGTCGCCCACGTAAACAGACAGGGCGGCACAAGAAGCAGGAGGGCAATGGCAGCAAGGATTCTTCGCTGGGCGAAAAATCATGTGATAACACTGTCAGCGGTGTTCATTCCGGGAGTGGACAACTGGGAAGCAGACTTCCTCAGCAGGCACGACCTCCACCCGGGAGAGTGGGGACTTCATCTGGAAGTCTTCCACATGATTGTGAACCGTTGGGAAAGACCAAAGGTGGACATGATGGCGTCCCGTCTGAACAAAAAACTGGACAGGTATTGCGCCAGGTCAAGAGACCCTCAGGCAATAGCAGGGACGCTCTGGTAACACCGTGGGTGTACCAGTCGGTGTATGTGTTCCCTCCTCTGCCTCTCATACCCAAGGTACTGAGAATTATAAGACGGAGAGGAGTAAGAACTATACTCGTGGCTCCGGATTGGCCAAGAAGGACTTGGTACCCGGAACTTCAAGAGATACTAAGAAGGGACTTGCTTCAGCAAGGATCATGTCTGTTCCAAGTCTTACCGCGGCTGCGTTTGACGGCATGGCGGTTGAACGCCGGATCCTAAGGGAAAAAGGCATTCCGGAAGAGGTCATCCCTACCCTGGTCAGAGCCAGGAAGGAGGTGACCGCACAACATTATCGCCACATTTGGCGAAAATATGTTGCATGGTGTGAGGCCAGGAAGGCCCCACGGAGGAATTTCAACTCGGTCGATTCCTGCATTTCCTGCAAACAGGAGTGTCTATGGGCCTCAAATTGGGGTCCATTAAGGTTCAAATTTCGGCCCTGTCGATTTTCTTCCAGAAAGAATTGGCTTCAGTTCCTGAAGTCCAGAAGTTTGTCAGGGGAGTACTGCATATGCAACCCCCTTTTGTGCCTCCAGTGGCACTGTGGGATCTCAACGTAGTTCTGGGATTCCTCAAATCACATTGGTTTAAACCGCTCAAATCTGTGGATTTGAAATATCTCACATGGAAAGTGACCATGCTGTTGGCCCTGGCCTCGGCCAGGCGAGTGTCAGAATTGGCGGCTTTGTCTCACAAAAGCCCATATCTGATTGTCCATTCGGACAGGGCAGAGCTGCTGACTCGTCCCCAGTTTCTCCCTAAGGTGGTGTCAGCGTTTCACCTGAACCAGCTTATTGTGGTACCTGCGGCTACTAGGGACTTGGAGGACTCCAAGTTGCTAGATGTTGTCAGGGCCCTGAAAATATATGTTTCCAGGACGGCTGGAGTCAGGAAAACTGACTTGCTGTTATCCTGTATGCACCCAACAAACTGGGTGCTCTTGCTTCTAAGCAGACGATTGTTAGTTGGATGTGTAGTACAATTCAACTTGCACATTCTGTGGCAGGCCTGCCACAGCCAAAATATGTAAATGCCCATTCCACAAGGAAGGTGGGCTCATCTTGGGCGGCTGCCCGAGGGGTCTCGGCTTTACAACTTTGCCGAGCTGCTACTTGGTCAGGGGCAAACACGTTTGCAAAATTCTACAAATTTGATACCCTGGCTGAGGAGGACCTGGAGTTCTCTCATTCGGTGCTGCAGAGTCATCCGCACTCTCCCGCCCGTTTGGGAGCTTTGGTATAATCCCCATGGTCCTTACGGAGTCCCCAGCATCCACTTAGGACGTCAGAGAAAATAAGAATTTACTTACCGATAATTCTATTTCTCGTAGTCCGTAGTGGATGCTGGGCGCCCATCCCAAGTGCGGATTGTCTGCAATACTTGTACATAGTTATTGTTAACTAAAACGGGTTATTATTGTTGTGAGCCATCTTTTCAGAGGCTCCGCTGTTATCATGCTGTTAACTGGGTTCAGATCACAGGTTGTACAGTGTGATTGGTGTGGCTGGTATGAGTCTTACCCGGGATTCAAAATCCTTCCTTATTGTGTACGCTCGTCCGGGCACAGTATCCTAGCTGAGGCTTGGGGGGGGGTCATAGGGGGAGGAGCCAGTGCACACCACCTGATCCTAAAGCTTTTACTTTTGTGCCCTGTCTCCTGCGGAGCCGCTATTCCCCATGGTCCTTACGGAGTCCCCAGCATCCACTACGGACTACGAGAAATAGAATTATCGGTAAGTAAATTCTTATTTTCTTCTTCTCTCGAAGTATGTCCGTCTCCTCGGGTACAGTTTCTAGACTGAGTCTGGTAGGAGGGGCATAGAGAGAGGGTTCAGCCCACACTATTAAACTCTTAAAGTGCCAGTGGCTCCCAAAGGACCCGTCTATTCCCCATGGTACTAAATTGGACCCCAGCATCCTCTACGGACTACGAGAAAAGGATTTACCGGTAGGTAATTAAAATCCTATTTTTCCTGGCATGCATGTTCATAGCAAAAACTATTTAAATGAGCTACAAGTATTTAATGGATGTGTGCTGATTTTTGGCATATTGAAGTCTGTTTTGCTAGTTTGATTATATAAGCGCTGACAGTAGCGGATCCAAGGTTGAACAATCGGGGCGGTCGCCCCCTTAGCAGGTTTGGGTTAACTGTGGCTGAACATTGCTTTGATTATGCTAAATGCACATCGGAGGTGCCATGCAGCATCATTTGCGTTCTCCTCAGGCACAGCCATGAAGCTGTAGTAGCACACTGATGGATGGCGCTGGCCATCCACCAGTCAGAGTTCAGATGGGACAGGACTTTACTAAATCATCCCATCTAGATCTGCCACTGGATAAAGATACTTTTACCTCGGGGAAAAAGTGTCTGAATGTGAGAGGATTTGAGGGAAGCTGGAAGCCACAGACTGGCAAATAATAAAGGGGACAGTATACCTCAAAACTACAATGTAATACATTTTCAAGACTCCTAATAATCTGGTGCAATAAGAAGTGATATTGGCCCATCTAGGTGAAACCAGCTTATTCAAAATCCGACAATCTTTCTGATTGTATATCTTTCAGATATTCCAGATCTGTTGGATTGTTCATAAAGTTCTGATGTCTATAAATGAGAACTTCATAAAAATATTTGATTGTATTATAAAGGTTTTGTTTTTATGCCAGGATCCTTGTTAGGAGATGCTCATCTATGTTGTATCTGCTGTTTCTCCTAGCAAACCAGCCTACTGAAGACTAAAGCAAGCATAGTTTAGTGGAAGGTTGTGCTTACATTTGAAAAGAAAAGTACTGTAAAAACATCAAATAAAGATTGTGTTTGAAAAAAACATGAAACGCTTTTTTGAAGACCCTTTTTGGATTGCCTCTTTCCATTCTATCTTTCTACTTCATACTGCACGGTAGCCCTTACAGTGGTTATGAGTCCACTCCAGATAGGTATAGTCTAGTGATGGAGTTTCGACCAACAAGGATTAGCAATCGATAATTTTGTTAGTTTTCATCAATGGAGTGTCACTGCCAATGAGGCTGAGTTCTGCTGGAAACGCAGCAACATTAGTCTACAATGATCACTTGTCCACACTAGTGCCCCCCCCCAATCGTTCAAACCTTCAATAGTTTTGCATCCATGATTTCCTGCCATTGATGGAATGTATTGATGGTTCCAAATATGGGGGCCATCAATGGGCAACCATTCGATGTTCATCCAAAGTAGAGACCGCCTGCATGCCTGCCCTAATGAGAGGAAAACTATCAATGGTCTTTGTTTTATCGAGATACAAGGGCTCTGCTTCTCTGGATGGTTCTGGAGATGCAGCATTGTATACTTGAAAGAAGGAAAGCAACCATTTTCAGTATTTACGGTTCAGAATAAGGAATAAAGGTAGGGTGCAGTCTAACATTTATAGGTATTTTGAAAAGCAGCTCCAATGGAGGAATGACCAACCTTCTTCAGTAAAAGAAAAGAAAAAAGAACTCTGATACACCTGTCTAATCAGGCAGAAGACCACATATACCAATTAAAATATTTTGACTTAAAAAAGATGGAAAACCAATATAGGAAAATATAATTGTACCAGTTAATTCCTGCATGAGCTATTAGTCGAGCTAAATACACATACTATATTAGCCAGGAAAAGTCACAAAAAGCAATTCTATCAAGGGGTGGTCTTCAGTTTGCCGGCTGTCGGAATCCCAGCACACAGTATACCGGCACTGGAATCCCGACAGCCGGCATACTGACACCTTTTCTCCCTCTTGGGGGTCCACGACCCCCTTGGAGGGAGAATAGATAGCGTGGTGCGCTTAGCACGCCACCGTGTCCGCAGCGTAGCAAGCCGGCAAGGGCTCATTTGCACTCGCCCAGCTGTCGGTATGCGGACGGTCGGGATTCCGGTGCCGGTATGCTGGCCGCTGGCATACCCTACTACACCCTTATCAAGAATCTAAATCAGTCCTTTAATTTTGCAATCCTTGGAAGATTCCATGTAGATTGAAAAATAATTGTTTGAGGCAGCATTGAGGGCATGGGTTTAATTCCTGATCATGGACAATTGATGTAGAGTTTGTCTGTTCTTCTCCGTGCTTCCTCCCACATTCCAAAAGCATACTGTTATAGGCGCTACACACTAGCCGATTTTTTGAAAGACATGAACGATCTCGTTCATAAATGAACGAGAACTCGTTCATATCTTTCAGTGTGGAGGCTCCAGCGATGAACGATGCGCGGCCCCGCGCTCGTTCATCGCTGGTCCCCCGTCGGCTGTGCATGCTTGCCAATATGGACGATCTCGTCCATATTTGCCTGCACTTCAATGGAGCCGGGTGACGGGGGGAGTGAAGAAACTTCACTCCCCCCGTCACTGCCCCCCCGCCGCCGGGTCGCTCGTCGGCTGTATCCGTCGTCGGGCAGCTCGGCGGCGGATCGTCATGTATGTAGGGCCCCTTAGATTAATGGGCTGCTAATAAAGAACTGACCTTAGCATATATGTGTGCTCATGTGATAGGGAACATGTGGAAATTTAATTATTAGGGGTTGATTCAATGCAACGCGAATTGAATAGCGCCGGGAAGGAGGTCCCGGAACTATTCAATTCAGCGTGCTACTATGTCGGAGAATGCTGGTACTCGCGCCTTTTAAACAGGGTGTCGCCAGAAGCGGCATTGTCCAACTTAAGTGCCCCACCGCAACGCTGTTTGCTTCGCGCTATGGCAAAAAACAGCACTGTGTACCTAGTTTTGCTAGCATTCTGCTTGAATCCCAGGAGAGGTATGAGCAGAAATCCACTAGTCGGACTTAACAGTGCGATAAATTGGATAGCTCCGGGACTTCCTTCCCGGCGCTACTAAATTAATGTTGCATTGAATCGACTACATTGTTGGCCGATAATGTGGTCGCATTGCAAATAAACTACCCCCCCCAAGGGTTGCACATTCCTCTTCTGCCGGGACTGATGTGAATTACTGAAGTCATTTCTGTAAAGTGCTGCCTTGAGGTGCCTACACATCAGAACAATATCGCTAAGATGCGTTATCGTCTGCATACAAACTTGCTGATGTTGTGAGCGACTTGGGGGGGGGGCTAGCTGCATTCGGCAGCGTGGCCCTCGCATGTGGGTTTGAATGGCAGCTGGGAGGTCTAGTTCTCCCAGATACTGTCTCTAGGGGGGATGACATTCACACAGGACACACGCACGCACACATATACCTCGTATACTCTCCCCTGCTGCAGGAGTCTAGATCCCGACGCTGGAGGAGAAAATACCACGTTGGAAGGTGGGTAATTATGAATTTAGCTAATTGGAAACTTTCAGTTGCTTAATTAGTCCTCAGGGACGTGTCACCAGGGCGCCAGAGCAAGTCCCGGTGATTATTCCTAAAAATAAAGATTTTAGGAAAAATCAATTGCTCTATTATCTTTTATCATGCACCTACAATCACTGCATTTCATTTTCAGTCAGCTAATTGAATATCAAATCCTGCGGTTGGGGCTATTTCCACTGCTGTTTGACAAGGTCCAGTGACACCAAGGTGTTTTATAATTCTTGGATATAGATAGATATATATATATAATAGAGAGAGAGAGAGAGATATATATAGATATATTCATTTGTGTAACACAAGCATATTCCATTGCACTTTATTTCAAAGTCTGCCCCATATCAGAGAGCTGCCTTCACAATTTAGTACAGGTTGAGTATCCCTTATCCAAATTGCTTGGGACCCGAGGTATTTTGGATATGGGATTTTTCCGTATTTTGGAATAATTGCATACCATAATGCGATATCATGGTGATGGGACCCAAGTCTAAGCACAGAATGCATTTGTTTTATATACACCTTATACACGCAGCCTGAAGGTAATTATGGCCAATATTTTTTATAACTTTGTGCATTAAACAAAGTGTGTGTACATTCACAAAATTCGTTTGTTTCATATACACCTTATACACACAGCCTGAAGGTCATTTAATACAGTATTTTTAATAACTTTGTGTATTAAACAAGGTTTGTGTACATTGGGGGTAATCCCAAATTGATCGCAGCAGGAAATTTTTTAGCAGTTGGGCAAAACCATGTGCACTGCAGGGGGGGCAGATATAACATGTGCAGAGAGAGTTAGATTTGGGTGTGGTGAGTTAAATCTGCAATCTAAAGTAAAGCAGCCAGTATTTACCCTGCACAGAAACAAAATAACCCACCCAAATCTAAAGGGGGGTACTCACGGAGCGATCGCTGCTTAAAATCTAAGCAATCTGACTAGATTGCTTAGATTTTAAGCACGATCGCTCGTGTGTAGCCCCCTCAGCGATAGCGATGCGCAGCCCCGCGCATCGCTATCGCTGCTGCTAGATTGGCCTGCATGCAGGCCAATCTAGCGGGTCGCTCACTTCACCCGCTGGGTGAAGTGAGCGGCCCCCCCGTCTCCCCCCGCGCGCTCAGCACAGATCGCGCTGTGCTGAGCGCCGGGAGAGATATGTGCTGAGCGGTTCGCTCAGCACACATCTCTCTGCCATCGGCCAGTGAGTACTGGCCTTAACTCTCTCTACACATGTTATATCTGCCTCCCCTGCAGTGTACATGGTTTTGCCCAACTGCTAAAAAATTTCCTGCTGCGATCAACTTGGAATTACCCCCATTGAGCCATCAGAAAACAAAGGTTTCACTATCTCCCTCTCACTCAAAAAAGTCCGTATTTCGGAATATTCCGTATTTCGGAATATTTGGATATGGGATACTCAACCTGTATTCCTTAAACTAGTCTGAACAGATGATTACATGGATTCCCTTGAGCCAGAGATTATTTTAGAGTATAATCCGTTTTTGAGCTTCACTGTCTTTGATTGTCAAGTGTAAAACTGCTGCTGAATGTAAATGTCATTAGTGATTGTATTGTTTGAATCTTCAACTTCAGATATTCGGGCCCTCTGGATCAGCTGTGCAGTTCAGTTTCTCTTTCAAGATTATGGTTTATCTATTCTTTTGTATATTTTATATTATATTCTGCACTGTATAAAGTGTGTGTGTGTGTGTGTGTGTGTGTGTGTGTGTGTGTGTATATAATATACAGTTGTGCTCATAAGTTTACATACCCTAGCAGAGTTTGATTTTCTTGCCATTTGTCATAGAATATGAATGATAACTCACAAACTTTTCTTTCACTCATGGTTAGTGGTTGGGTGAAGCCATTTATTGTCAAACAACTGTGTTTACTCTTTTTAAATCATAATGACAACAGAAACTACCCAAATGACCCTGATCAAAAGTTTACATACCCTGGAGATTTTGGCCTGATAACATGCACACAAGTTGATACAAACGAGTTTGAATGGCTACTAAAGGTAACCATCCTCACCTGTGATCTGTTTGCTTGTAATCAGTGTGTGTGTATAAAAGGTTAGTGAGTTTCTGGACTCCTGAAAGACCCTTGCATCTTTCATCCAGTGCTGCACTGACGTGTCTGGATTCTGAGTCATGGGGAAAGCAAAAGAATTGTCAAAGGATCTGTGGGAAAAGGTAATTGAACTGTATAAAACAGGAAAGGGATATAAAAAGATATCCAAGCAATTGAGAATGCCAATCGGCAGTGTTCAAACTCTAATTAAGAAGTGGAAAATGAGGGATTCTGTGGAAACCAAATCACGGTCAGGTAGACCAACAAAAATTTCAGCCACAACTGCCAGGAAAATTGTTTGGGATGCAAAGAAAAATCCACAAATAACTTCAGCTGAAATACAGGACTCTCTGAAAAAAAGTGGTGTGGTTGTTTCAAGACGCACAATAAGGAGGCATTTGAGGAAAAATGGGCTACATGGTCGAGTCGCCAGAAGAAAGCCATTACTACGCAAATACCACAAAGCATCCCGCTTACAATACTCCAAACAGTACAGAGACAAGCCTCAAAACTTCCGGAACAAAGTCATTTGGAGTGATGAGACCAAAATTTTACTTTTTGGCCACAACCATAAACGTTACATTTGGATAGGAGTCAACAAGGCCTATGATGAAAGGTACACCATGGGACGTACTTGGACGTTCCAACATGACAATGATCCAAAACACAAGGCCAAGTCGACCTGTCATTGGCTACAGCAGAATAAAGTGAAGGTACTGGAGTGGCCATCTCAGTCTCCTGACCTCAATATCATTGCAAGACAGCCCAAGAATTTACAGGAACTGGAGTCTTTTTGCCAAGAAGAATGGGCAGCTTTACCATCTGAGAAAATAAAGAGCCTCATCCACAACTACCACAAAAGACTTCAAGCTGTCATTGATGTTAAAGGGGGTAATACACGGTATTAAGAACTGGGGTATGTAAACTTTTGATCAGGGCCATTTGGGTAGTTTCTGTTGTCATTATGATTTAAAAAGAGTAAACACAGTTGTTTGACAATAAATGGCTTCACCCAACCACTAACCATGAGTGAAAGAAAAGTTTGTGAGTTATCATTCATATTCTCTGACAAATGGCCAGAAAATCACAAATTCTGCTAGGGTATGTAAACTTATGAGCACAACTGTATATATAAGCAAAGGTGCGGCACTCATCTTAAATAATACTCGAGAAACTAATAGATTGGGAGTGTTATCTCCCCGTGGGCTAAGTGAACACCTAATTTTTTACCTGTTTTAATTAAAGTGCTGAGATTTAATGGATGTGTATAAGATAGATAGATATATACGATTTATGTAATTTTAGATAATTGCTCTGCTAAATTTATATAATTCTGTATTTTAGTACCGCTGATTTGTATATGTTGTTTCTGTGGTGATGGGTGTCACTGACTTGATGAGGTCATTACTTACTGATGCCGGGGAGGAAGTTCCAGCCGGACTCCTGGCGCGGTTTACTTCACAGGGTGTTCAGCTATAAAAGGTGTCATTGTGTTTGTGTACTTTATATCCTGACGATAGTGCATAAAGGGCACTGAAAAGTTTATATACCAGATTGGATTCTCGAGTGTTATTTAAGCTGAGTGCCGCACCATTGCTATTTTATGCTTATACGTTTGTATATATGAAGGCACCATCGTGGTAAGACTGTAATCATGGAGTGCCGGTCCTACGCCCCTCCCTCTCCCTCTCTCTCTCTCTCTCTCTCTCTCCTCCCCCCTCTCTCTCTCTCTCTCCTCCCCCCTCTCTCGCTCTCTCCTCCCCTCTCTCTCGCTCTCTCTCTTTCTCTCCCCCCCCCCCCTTCCCTCGTGTGTATGAGGTAACCCAGCAGGTGCACCGGAGTATTAATTACTCACAGACACATTTTAATCTTGCAAAATGATCTGCTTTGCATATCTCCTGTATAATTGCCCAGATCTGTCACTCTGTGACTGTGTGGCTAACGCTGGGTGAAGTCTCAACAGTGGGCAGAGTCAGACTCATTAGAGTCACAGATCTGCCCCAGTATGTGACCAGTATAGCCAGGTGCTGTGTATCAGTGTCCCCAGTGTGTGACCTGTACACTCAGGTGCTGTGTATTAGTAGTGTCCCCAGTATGAGAACAGTACAGCCAGTGCGTTACAGGTACACCACCAGCATCACTCACCCGTGAGTACAGCTCATACACCGCCATGCTAATCTGTGCGGCGGGTTACGGGCTCTCTGCACTCTCCATGGGCTGATCTCCCTCCTGCGCTTCCGCCGGTGACCTTTAGCTCCTGGTCACGGAAACAGAGTAGCTCCAGTCCCGGCCAGCGGCCTCTCCACCTCACGCTGCTCTTTGCTCAGGTATAAGGTAGGGAGGAGGAGGTGGTGCTGGGGAGATTGCGCCGGTAGCAGCAGCAGCACACTCACGCTGTGTGTACCACACACTCAATGCTGTATACAGTGCGGCACACACTGCTCCTGTACCACACACTCACTACTACTGTATACAGTGCGGCACATACACTGCTCCTGTACCACACACACAGTCTGGCTAGCACATACTACACACTGTATAGCACACACTCCTGTAAAAAACGTGCCACAGCCCCGCCCTTCCCCCACCCACAGCGTCTCCGGACACCCTCCCCCATTTGTGTTTCCTCCGCGCCCACCACTCCCCCAAGCACAGCACCTCCGCCCCACTCACCGCACCCGCCCCTCCCCCACCTGCAACACCACCGCAACCACCCTTCGCCCACCTGCAGCACCACTGGACCCTCTCCCATCCGCGCCCCCAACTATAGTACCTCCAGTCTCCCCTGCACCCGTGTCTCCCCCACCCGCGGCATTACCACACCCGCGCCTCCCCTACCCACGACACCCCTGCAACCATCTGCAGCACCCCCGGACCCCCTTCCCCAACCATAGTACCCTTGGACACTCTCCCCCATCCGTGTCTCCCCCACACTCGCCACTACCCCAACCACAGCACCCCCGCACCAGCCCTTCCTCCACCCGCAGCACCATCACACCCGCCCCTCCCCCACCTGCGAAACCCCCGCAACCACCCCTAGGCGGTGTGAAGAGCGCCCGTAGGGCGCGATGAGTCACCTAGTTGGTACATAATGGTCTAATGTCTAGGTATTGTACTGGATTATATATTTTCTAATCTTTGTTTGGGGGGGGGGGGGTTGATGGTCTGTTATTTTTGTCATGTTGTCCTGTGTTTGTTTTTTGTACAAACTAATACAAATTACTCATTTGAAAAAAAAGATTATGGTTGTCACGATTAAGTTTAACTTTCACATTATCTATGTTGCTTCTGAACACATAATTGGAGTTGTAAAAGACACGTTATGATCAGGTGAGCAGGCCTACGTCTCCTATGTGACGGGCAAGTAGCTGGATTTGTATTACTTGCAAACTTCTCCAATAATGCAGCTGAGTCTGCAGCACTTGATCCACGCGTGGCAGTACACAGGGGGGCTGATTCAGGTTTGTAAAACCATATTGTACTGCAAGTGTGGCTTATGTAACATGCAGAGAGATTTAGATTTGGGTGGATAATATTGTTTCTGTGCAGGGTAACTACTGGCTGCTTTTGCATGAAACCCAGAAATGTTAATGGTTCCGGTATGAATGTGTCGACCACTATTAGTCGACAGTGACATGGTCGACACATGAAATGGTCGACATGGATTTTTTAACTGTTTTTGGTGTAATTTGTTCCGTAACATGAACAGGAACCCCAATTAGTGTACTATGGCCCTCATTCCGAGTTGTTCGCTCGTTGCCGATTTTCTCTATTTTGCGATTAGTCGCTTACTGCGCATGCGCAATGTTCGCAGAGCGCATACGCTTAGTTATTTTACTCAAAAGTTAGGTATTTTACTCACGGCATTACGAGGAAGTTTCTTCGTTCTGGTGATCGGAGTGTGATTGACAGGAAGTGGGTGTTTCTGGGCGGAAACTGACCGTTTTATGGGTGTGTGTGAAAAAACACTGCCGTTTCTGGGAAGAACGTGGGAGTGTCTGGAGAAACGGGGGAGTGTCTGGGCGAACGCTGGGTGTGTTTGTGACGTCAAACCAGGAACGAAACTGACTGAACTGATCGCAGTGGCAGAGTAAGTATCGAGCTACTCAGAAACTGCTAAGAAATTTCTATTCGCAATTTCTCTATCGTCCTAGTGGATGCTGGGGTTCCTGAAAGGACCATGGGGAATAGCGGCTCCGCAGGAGACAGGGCACAAAAAGTAAAGCTTTAGGATCAGGTGGTGTGCACTGGCTCCTCCCCCTATGACCCTCCTCCAAGCCTCAGTTAGATTTTTGTGCCCGGCCGAGAAGGGTGCAATCTAGGTGGCTCTCCTAAAGAGCTGCTTAGAAAAGTTTAGCTTAGGTTTTTTATTTTACAGTGAGTCCTGCTGGCAACAGGATCACTGCAACGAGGGACTTAGGGGAGAAGTGAACTCACCTGCGTGCAGGATGGATTGGCTTCTTGGCTACTGGACATTAGCTCCAGAGGGACGATCACAGGTACAGCCTGGATGGTCACCGGAGCCTCGCCGCCGGCCCCCTTGCAGATGCTGAAACGAGAAGAGGTCCAGAATCGGCGGCAGAAGACTCCTCAGTCTTCTTAAGGTAGCGCACAGCACTGCAGCTGTGCGCCATTTTCCTCTCAGCACACTTCACACGGCAGTCACTGAGGGTGCAGGGCGCTGGGAGGGGGGCGCCCTGGGAGGCAAATGAAAACCTTTTTTGGCTAAAAATACCTCACATATAGCCTCCGGGGGCTATATGGAGATATTTAACCCCTGCCAGAATCCGTTAAGAGCGGGAGACGAGGCCGCCGAAAAAGGGGCGGGGCCTATCTCCTCAGCACACAGCGCCATTTTCCCTCACAGAAAGGCTGGAGGGAAGGCTCCCAGGCTCTCCCCTGCACTGCACTACAGAAACAGGGTTAAAACAGAGAGGGGGGGCACTAATTTGGCGTTAGAAATATATAAAAAAGATGCTATAAGGGAAAACACTTATATAAGGTTGTCCCTATATAATTATAGCGTTTTTGGTGTGTGCTGGCAAACTCTCCCTCTGTCTCTCCAAAGGGCTAGTAGGTCCTGTCCTCTATCAGAGCATTCCCTGTGTGTGTGCTGTGTGTCGGTACGTGTGTGTCGACATGTATGAGGACGATGTTGGTGAGGAGGCGGAGCAATTGCCTGTAATGGTGATGTCACTCTCTAGGGAGTCGACACCGGAATGGATGGCTTATTTAGGGAATTACGTGATAATGTCAACACGCGCCAAGGTCGGTTGACGACATGAGACGGCCGACAAACAATTAGTACCGGTCCAGACGTCTCAAAAACACCGTCAGGGGTTTTAAAACGCCCGTTTACTTTAGTCGGTCGACACAGACAGGGACACTGAATCCAGTGTCGACGGTGAATAAACAAACGTATTCCTTATTAGGGCCACACGTTAAGGGCAATGAAGGAGGTGTTACATATTTCTGATACTACAAGTACCACAAAAGAGGGTATTATGTGGGATGTGAAAAAACTACCGTAGTTTTTCCTGAATCAGATAAATTAAATGAAGTGTGTGATGATGCGTGGGTTCCCCCCGATAGAAAATATGGGCGGTATACCCTTTCCCGCCAGAAGTTAGGGCGCGTTGGGAAACACCCCTTAGGGTGGATAAGGCGCTCACACGCTTATCAGAACAAGTGGCGGTACCGTCTATAGATAGGGCCGTCCTCAAGGAGCCAGCTGACAGGAGGCTGGAAAAATATCATAAAAAGTATATACACACATACTGGTGTTATACTGCGACCAGCGATCGCCTCAGCCTGGATGTGCAGAGCTGGGGTGGCTTGGTCGGATTCCCTGACTAAAAATATTGATACCCTTGACAGGGACAGTATTTTATTGACTATAGAGCATTTAAAGGATGTATTTCTATATATGCGAGATGCACAGAGGGATATTTGCACTCTGGCATCAAGAGTAAGTGCGATGTCCATATCTGCCAGAAGATGTTTATGGACACGACAGTGGTCAGGTGATGCAGATTCCAAACGGCACAAAGGTGTATTGCCGTATAAAAGAAGAGGAGTTATTTGGGGTCGGTCCATCGGACCTGGTGGCCACGGCAACTGCTGGAAAATCCACCGTTTTTACCCTAAGTCACATCTCTGCAGAAAAAGACACCGTCTTTTCAGCTTCAGTCCTTTCGTCCCTATAAGAGTCATATCTGCCCAGGGATAGAGGAAAGGGAAGAAGACTGCAGCAGGCAGCCCATTCCCAGGAACAGAAGCGTTCCACCGCTTCTGACAAGCTCTCAGCATGACGCTGAGACCGTACAGGACCCCTGGATCCTACAAGTAGTATCCCAGGGGTACAGTTTGGAATGTCGAGACGTTTCCCCTGCGCAGGCTCCTGAAGGCTGCTTTACCAAGGTCTCCCTCCGACAAGGAGGCAGTATGGGAAAAAATTCACGAGCTGTATTCCCAGCAGGTGATAATTAAATTACCCCTCCTACAACAAGAAAAGGGGTATTATTCCACACTATATTGTGGTACTGAAGCCAGAAGGCTAGGTGAGACCTATTCTAAATCTAAAAAAAAAAATTTGAACACTTACAAAGGTTCAAATCAAGATGGAGTCACTCAGAGCAGTGATAACGAACCGGGAAGAAGGGGACTATCTGGTGTCCCGAGACATCAGGGATGCTTACCTCCATGTCCCAAATTTGCCCTTATCACTAAGGGTACCTCAGGTTCGTGGTACAGAACTGTCACTATCCGTTTCAGACGCTGCCGTTTGGATTGTCTACGGCACCCCGGGTCTTTACCAAGGTAATGGCCGAAATGATGGTTCTTCTTCGAAGAAAAGGCGTCTTAATTATCCCTTACTTGGACGATCTCCTGATAAGGGCAAAGTCCAGGGAACAGTTGGAGGTCGGAGTAGCACTATCTCGGATACTGTTACAACAGCAGGGGTGGATTCTAAAGATTCCAAAATCGCAGCTGATCCCGACAACAAGTCTCCTGTGCTTAGGGATGATTCTGGACACAGTCCAGAAAAAGGTGTTTCTCCCGGAAGAGAAAGCCAGGGAGTTATCCGAGCTAGTCAGGAACCTCCTAAAATCAGTGCATCATTGCACAAGGGCCATGGTAAAAAAATGGTGACTTCCTTCGAAGCAATTCCAGTCGGCAGATTTCATGCAAGAACTTTTCAGTGGGATCTGCTGGACAAATGGTCCGGATCGCATCTTCAGATGCATCAGCGGATAACCCTATATCCAAGGACAAGGGTGTCTCTCCTGTGGTGGTTACAGAGTGCTCATCTTCTAGAGGGCCGCAGATTCGGCATTCAGTTTTGGATGTTGGTGACCACGGAGGCCAGCCCGAGAGGCTGGGGAGCAGTCACACAAGGAAAAAATTTCCAGGGAGTGTGATCAAGTCTGGAGATTTTTCTCCACATAAATATAGCTAAGGGTAAATTTATAATGCTCTTAGCTTAGCAAGACCTCTGCTTCAAGGTCAGCCGGTATTGATCCAGTGGGATAAAACATCACGGCAGTCGCCCACGTAAATAGACAGGGCGGCACAAGAAGCAGGAGGGCAGTGGCAAAAACTGCAAGGACTTTTCGCTGGGCGGAAAATCATGTGATAGCACTGTCAGCAGTGTTTCATTCCGGGAATGGAAACTGGGAAGCAGACTTCCTCAGTAGGCACGACCTCCACCCGGCAGAGTGGGAACTTCATGGGGAAGTTTTCCACATAATTGTAAACCGTTGGGAATTACCAAAGGTGGACATGATGGCGTCCCGTCTGAACAAAAAACGGGACAGGTATTGCGCCAGGTTAAGAGACCCTCAGGCAATAGCTGTGGACGTTCTGGTAACACCGTGGGTGTACCAGTCGGTGTATGTGTTCCATCCTCTGCTTTTCATACCTAAGGTACTGAGAATTATAAGACGTAGAGGAGTAAGAACTATACTCATGGCTCCGGATTGGCCAAGAAGGACTTGGTACCCGGAACTTCAAGAGATGCTCACAGAGGACTTATGGCCTCTGCCGCTAAGAAGGGACTTGTTTCAGCAAGTACCATGTCTGTTCCAAGACTTACCGCAGCTGCGTTTGACGGCATGGCGGTGGAACGCCGGATCCTAAGGGAAAAGGCATTCAGGAAGAGGTCATTCCTACCCTGGTCAAAGCCAGAAAGGAGGTGACCGCACAACATTATCACCACATGTGGCGAAAATATGTTGCGTGGTGTGAGGCCAAGAAGGCCCCACGAAGAAATTTCAACTCGGTCGATTCCTGCATTTCTTGCAAACAGGAGTGTCTATGGGCCTCAAATTGGGGTCCATTAAGGTTCAAATTTCGGCCCTGTCGATTTTTCTTCCAGAAAGAATTGGCTTCAGTTCCTGAAGTCCAGAAGTTTGTCAAGGGAGTATTGCATATACAACCCCTTTTGTGCCTCCAGTGGCACTGTGGGATCTCAACGTAGTTCTGGGATTCCTCAAAACACATTGGTTTAAAACCAGTCAAATCTGTGGATTTGAAGCATCTCACATGAAAAGTGAACATGCTCTTGGACCTGGCCTGGACCAGGCGAGTTTCAAATTGGTGGTTTTTTTCTCAAAAAAGCCCATATCTGTTTGTCCATTCGGACAGGGCAGAGCTGCGGACTCGTCCCCAGTTCTCTCCCTAAGGTGGTGTCAGTGTTTCACCTGAACCAGCTTATTGTGGTGTCTTGCGCCTACTAGGGACTTGGAGGACTCCAAGTTGCTAGAGGTGGTCAGGGCCCTGAAAATATAGGTTCCAGGACGGCTGGAGTCAGGAAAACTGACTTGCTGTTATCCTGTATGCACCCAACAAACTGGGTGCTCTTGCTTTTAAGCAGACTTTTGCTAGTTGGATGTGTAATACAATTCAGCTTGCACATTCTGTGGCAGGCCTGCCACAGCCAAAATATGTAAATGCCCATTCCACAAGGAAGGTGGGCTCATCTTGGGCGGCTGCCCGAGGGGTCTCGGCTTTACAACTT